>NW_028176038.1:180000-297000 GCF_949987555.1 Borostomias antarcticus
TATGTCTCTATCTCTATCTATCTATCTAGTGACTCTCAGGGCGGCGCAGCCCCCTTTTATACCCTTCCTGGACGATGAAGATGTTCCTGCACATGAAGATGTTCCTACACAGCAGCCATTGAGGATGTTCCTACACAGCAGCCAATGAAAATGTTCCTACACAGCAGCCAGATTGTGACATCACAGAGCATCCCTGTGATGTCACAATCTGGCTGCTGTGTAGGAACAGTCTCATTGGCTGCTGTGTCTATCTATCTATCTATCTATCTATCTATCTATCTATCTATCCATCTATCTATCTATCTATCTATCTATCTATCTATCTATCTATCTATCTATCTATCTATCTATCTATCTATCTATCTATATGTCTCTATCTCTATCTATCTATCTAGTGACTCTCAGGGCGGCGCGGCCCCCTTTTATACCCTTCCTGGACGATGAAGATGTTCCTGCACATGAAGATGTTCCTACACAGCAGCCATTGAGGATGTTCCTACACAGCAGCCAATGAAAATGTTCCTACACAGCAGCCAGATTGTGACATCACAGAGCATCCCTGTGATGTCACAATCTGGCTGCTGTGTAGGAACATTTTCATTGGCTGATGTGTAGGAACATCCTCAATGGCTGCTGTGTAGGAACATCTTCATTGGCTGCTGTGTAGGAACAGTCTCATTGGCTGCTGTGTCTATCTATCTATCTATCTATCTATCTATCTATCTATCTATCTATCTATCTATCTATCTATCTATATGTCTCTATCTCTATCTATCTATCTAGTGACTCTCAGGGCGGCGCGGCCCCCTTTTATACCCTTCCTGGACGATGAAGATGTTCCTGCACATGAAGATGTTCCTACACAGCAGCCATTGAGGATGTTCCTACACAGCAGCCAATGAAAATGTTCCTACACAGCAGCCAGATTGTGACATCACAGAGCATCCCTGTGATGTCACAATCTGGCTGCTGTGTAGGAACAGTCTCATTGGCTGCTGTGTCTATCTATCTATCTATCTATCTATCTATCTATCTATCTATCTATCTATCTATCTATCTATCCATCTATCTATCTATCTATCTATCTATCTATCTATCTATCTATCTATCTATCTATCTATCTATCTATCTATATGTCTCTATCTCTATCTATCTATCTAGTGACTCTCAGGGCGGCGCGGCCCCCTTTTATACCCTTCCTGGACGATGAAGATGTTCCTGCACATGAAGATGTTCCTACACAGCAGCCATTGAGGATGTTCCTACACAGCAGCCAATGAAAATGTTCCTACACAGCAGCCAGATTGTGACATCACAGAGCATCCCTGTGATGTCACAATCTGGCTGCTGTGTAGGAACAGTCTCATTGGCTGCTGTGTCTATCTATCTATCTATCTATCTATCTATCTATCTATCTATCTATCTATCTATCTATCTATCTATCTATCTATCTATCCATCTATCTATCTATCTATCTATCTATCTATCTATCTATCTATATGTCTCTATCTCTATCTATCTATCTAGTGACTCTCAGGGCGGCGCGGCCCCCTTTTATACCCTTCCTGGACGATGAAGATGTTCCTGCACATGAAGATGTTCCTACACAGCAGCCATTGAGGATGTTCCTACACAGCAGCCAATGAAAATGTTCCTACACAGCAGCCAGATTGTGACATCACAGAGCATCCCTGTGATGTCACAATCTGGCTGCTGTGTAAGAACATTTTCATTGGCTGCTGTGTAGGAACATCCTCAATGGCTGATATGTAGGAACATCTTCATTGGCTGCTGTGTAGGAACAGTCTCATTGGCTGCTGTGTCTATCTATCTATCTATCTATCTATCTATCTATCTATCTATCTATCTATCTATCTATCTATCTATCTATCTATCTATATGTCTCTATCTCTATCTATCTATCTAGTGACTCTCAGGGCGGCGCAGCCCCCTTTTATACCCTTCCTGGACGATGAAGATGTTCCTGCACATGAAGATGTTCCTACACAGCAGCCATTGAGGATGTTCCTACACAGCAGCCAATGAAAATGTTCCTACACAGCAGCCAGATTGTGACATCACAGAGCATCCCTGTGATGTCACAATCTGGCTGCTGTGTAGGAACAGTCTCATTGGCTGCTGTGTCTATCTATCTATCTATCTATCTATCTATCTATCCATCTATCTATCTATCTATCTATCTATCTATCTATCTATCTATCTATCTATCTATCTATCTATCTATCTATCTATCTATCTATCTATCTATATGTCTCTATCTCTATCTATCTATCTAGTGACTCTCAGGGCGGCGCGGCCCCCTTTTATACCCTTCCTGGACGATGAAGATGTTCCTGCACATGAAGATGTTCCTACACAGCAGCCATTGAGGATGTTCCTACACAGCAGCCAATGAAAATGTTCCTACACAGCAGCCAGATTGTGACATCACAGAGCATCCCTGTGATGTCACAATCTGGCTGCTGTGTAGGAACATTTTCATTGGCTGATGTGTAGGAACATCCTCAATGGCTGCTGTGTAGGAACATCTTCATTGGCTGCTGTGTAGGAACAGTCTCATTGGCTGCTGTGTCTATCTATCTATCTATCTATCTATCTATCTATCTATCTATCTATCTATCTATCTATCTATCTATCTATCTATCTATCTATCTATCTATCTATCTATCTATATGTCTCTATCTCTATCTATCTATCTAGTGACTCTCAGGGCGGCGCGGCCCCCTTTTATACCCTTCCTGGACGATGAAGATGTTCCTGCACATGAAGATGTTCCTACACAGCAGCCATTGAGGATGTTCCTACACAGCAGCCAATGAAAATGTTCCTACACAGCAGCCAGATTGTGACATCACAGAGCATCCCTGTGATGTCACAATCTGGCTGCTGTGTAGGAACAGTCTCATTGGCTGCTGTGTCTATCTATCTATCTATCTATCTATCTATCTATCTATCTATCTATCTATCTATCTATCTATCTATCCATCTATCTATCTATCTATCTATCTATCTATCTATCTATCTATCTATCTATCTATATGTCTCTATCTCTATCTATCTATCTAGTGACTCTCAGGGCGGCGCGGCCCCCTTTTATACCCTTCCTGGACGATGAAGATGTTCCTGCACATGAAGATGTTCCTACACAGCAGCCATTGAGGATGTTCCTACACAGCAGCCAATGAAAATGTTCCTACACAGCAGCCAGATTGTGACATCACAGAGCATCCCTGTGATGTCACAATCTGGCTGCTGTGTAGGAACAGTCTCATTGGCTGCTGTGTCTATCTATCTATCTATCTATCTATCTATCTATCTATCTATCTATCTATCTATCCATCTATCTATCTATCTATCTATCTATCTATCTATCTATCTATCTATCTATCTATCTATATGTCTCTATCTCTATCTATCTATCTAGTGACTCTCAGGGCGGCGCGGCCCCCTTTTATACCCTTCCTGGACGATGAAGATGTTCCTGCACATGAAGATGTTCCTACACAGCAGCCATTGAGGATGTTCCTACACAGCAGCCAATGAAAATGTTCCTACACAGCAGCCAGATTGTGACATCACAGAGCATCCCTGTGATGTCACAATCTGGCTGCTGTGTAGGAACATTTTCATTGGCTGATGTGTAGGAACATCCTCAATGGCTGCTGTGTAGGAACATCTTCATTGGCTGCTGTGTAGGAACAGTCTCATTGGCTGCTGTGTCTATCTATCTATCTATCTATCTATCTATCTATCTATCTATCTATCTATCTATCTATCTATCTATATGTCTCTATCTCTATCTATCTATCTAGTGACTCTCAGGGCGGCGCGGCCCCCTTTTATACCCTTCCTGGACGATGAAGATGTTCCTGCACATGAAGATGTTCCTACACAGCAGCCATTGAGGATGTTCCTACACAGCAGCCAATGAAAATGTTCCTACACAGCAGCCAGATTGTGACATCACAGAGCATCCCTGTGATGTCACAATCTGGCTGCTGTGTAGGAACATTTTCATTGGCTGCTGTGTAGGAACATCCTCAATGGCTGCTGTGTAGGAACATCTTAATTGGCTGCTGTGTAGGAACAGTCTCATTGGCTGCTGTGTCTATCTATCTATCTATCTATCTATCTATCTATCTATCTATCTATCTATCTATCTATCTATCTATCTATCTATCTATCTATCTATCTATATGTCTCTATCTCTATCTATCTATCTAGTGACTCTCAGGGCGGCGCAGCCCCCTTTTATACCCTTCCTGGACGATGAAGATGTTCCTGCACATGAAGATGTTCCTACACAGCAGCCATTGAGGATGTTCCTACACAGCAGCCAATGAAAATGTTCCTACACAGCAGCCAGATTGTGACATCACAGAGCATCCCTGTGATGTCACAATCTGGCTGCTGTGTAAGAACATTTTCATTGGCTGCTGTGTAGGAACATCCTCAATGGCTGCTGTGTAGGAACATCTTCATTGGCTGCTGTGTAGGAACAGTCTCATTGGCTGCTGTGTCTATCTATCTATCTATCTATCTATCTATCTATCTATCTATCTATCTATCTATCTATCTATCTATCTATCTATCTATCTATCTATCTATATGTCTCTATCTCTATCTATCTATCTAGTGACTCTCAGGGCGGCGCGGCCCCCTTTTATACCCTTCCTGGACGATGAAGATGTTCCTGCACATGAAGATGTTCCTACACAGCAGCCATTGAGGATGTTCCTACACAGCAGCCAATGAAAATGTTCCTACACAGCAGCCAGATTGTGACATCACAGAGCATCCCTGTGATGTCACAATCTGGCTGCTGTGTAGGAACATTTTCATTGGCTGCTGTGTAGGAACATCCTCAATGGCTGCTGTGTAGGAACATCTTCATTGGCTGCTGTGTAGGAACAGTCTCATTGGCTGCTGTGTCTATCTATCTATCTATCTATCTATCTATATATCTATCTATCTATCTATCTATCTATCTATCTATCTATCTATCTATCTATCTATCTATCTATCTATATGTCTCTATCACTATCTATCTATCTAGTGACTCTCAGGGCGGCGCGGCCCCCTTTTATACCCTTCCTGGACGATGAAGATGTTCCTGCACATGAAGATGTTCCTACACAGCAGCCATTGAGGATGTTCCTACACAGCAGCCAATGAAAATATTCCTACACAGCAGCCAGATTGTGACATCACAGAGCATCCCTGTGATGTCACAATCTGGCTGCTGTGTAAGAACATTTTCATTGGCTGCTGTGTAGGAACATCCTCAATGGCTGCTATGTAGGAACATCTTCATTGGCTGCTGTGTAGGAACAGTCTCATTGGCTGCTGTGTCTATCTATCAATCTATCTATCTATCTATCTATCTATCTATCTATCTATCTATCTATCTATCTATCTATCTATCTATCTATCTATCTATCTATCTATCTATCTATCTATCTATCTATCTATCTATCTATATGTCTCTATCTCTATCTATCTATCTAGTGACTCTCAGGGCGGCGCGGCCCCCTTTTATACCCTTCCTGGACGATGAAGATGTTCCTGCACATGAAGATGTTCCTACACAGCAGCCATTGAGGATGTTCCTACACAGCAGCCAATGAAAATGTTCCTACACAGCAGCCAGATTGTGACATCACAGAGCATCCCTGTGATGTCACAATCTGGCTGCTGTGTAGGAACATTTTCATTGGCTGCTGTGTAGGAACATCCTCAATGGCTGCTGTGTAGGAACATCTTCATTGGCTGCTGTGTAGGAACAGTCTCATTGGCTGCTGTGTCTATCTATCTATCTATCTATCTATCTATCTATCTATCTATCTATCTATCTATCTATCTATATGTCTCTATCTCTATCTATCTATCTAGTGACTCTCAGGGCGGCGCGGCCCCCTTTTATACCCTTCCTGGACGATGAAGATGTTCCTGCACATGAAGATGTTCCTACACAGCAGCCATTGAGGATGTTCCTACACAGCAGCCAATGAAAATGTTCCTACACAGCAGCCAGATTGTGACATCACAGAGCATCCCTGTGATGTCACAATCTGGCTGCTGTGTAAGAACATTTTCATTGGCTGCTGTGTAGGAACATCCTCAATGGCTGATATGTAGGAACATCTTCATTGGCTGCTGTGTAGGAACAGTCTCATTGGCTGCTGTGTCTATCTATCAATCTATCAATCTATCTATCTATCTATCTATCTATCTATCTATCTATCTATCTATCTATCTATCTATATGTCTCTATCTCTATCTATCTATCTAGTGACTCTCAGGGCGGCGCGGCCCCCTTTTATACCCTTCCTGGACGATGAAGATGTTCCTGCACATGAAGATGTTCCTACACAGCAGCCATTGAGGATGTTCCTACACAGCAGCCAATGAAAATGTTCCTACACAGCAGCCAGATTGTGACATCACAGAGCATCCCTGTGATGTCACAATCTGGCTGCTGTGTAGGAACATTTTCATTGGCTGCTGTGTAGGAACATCCTCAATGGCTGCTGTGTAGGAACATCTTAATTGGCTGCTGTGTAGGAACAGTCTCATTGGCTGCTGTGTCTATCTATCTATCTATCTATCTATCTATCTATCTATCTATCTATCTATCTATCTATCTATCTATCTATATGTCTCTATCTCTATCTATCTATCTAGTGACTCTCAGGGCGGCGCAGCCCCCTTTTATACCCTTCCTGGACGATGAAGATGTTCCTGCACATGAAGATGTTCCTACACAGCAGCCATTGAGGATGTTCCTACACAGCAGCCAATGAAAATGTTCCTACACAGCAGCCAGATTGTTACATCACAGAGCATCCCTGTGATGTCACAATCTGGCTGCTGTGTAGGAACATTTTCATTGGCTGATGTGTAGGAACATCCTCAATGGCTGCTGTGTAGGAACATCTTCATTGGCTGCTGTGTAGGAACAGTCTCATTGGCTGCTGTGTCTATCTATCTATCTATCTATCTATCTATCTATCTATCTATCTATCTATCTATCTATCTATCTATCTATCTATCTATCTATCTATCTATCTATCTATCTATCTATATGTCTCTATCTCTATCTATCTATCTAGTGACTCTCAGGGCGGCGCGGCCCCCTTTTATACCCTTCCTGGACGATGAAGATGTTCCTGCACATGAAGATGTTCCTACACAGCAGCCATTGAGGATGTTCCTACACAGCAGCCAATGAAAATGTTCCTACACAGCAGCCAGATTGTGACATCACAGAGCATCCCTGTGATGTCACAATCTGGCTGCTGTGTAAGAACATTTTCATTGGCTGCTGTGTAGGAACATCCTCAATGGCTGCTGTGTAGGAACATCTTAATTGGCTGCTGTGTAGGAACAGTCTCATTGGCTGCTGTGTCTATCTATCTATCTATCTATCTATCTATCTATCTATCTATATGTCTCTATCTCTATCTATCTATCTAGTGACTCTCAGGGCGGCGCGGCCCCCTTTTATACCCTTCCTGGACGATGAAGATGTTCCTGCACATGAAGATGTTCCTACACAGCAGCCATTGAGGATGTTCCTACACAGCAGCCAATGAAAATGTTCCTACACAGCAGCCAGATTGTGACATCACAGAGCATCCCTGTGATGTCACAATCTGGCTGCTGTGTAAGAACATTTTCATTGGCTGCTGTGTAGGAACATCCTCAATGGCTGATATGTAGGAACATCTTCATTGGCTGCTGTGTAGGAACAGTCTCATTGGCTGCTGTGTCTATCTATCAATCTATCAATCTATCTATCTATCTATCTATCTATCTATCTATCTATCTATCTATCTATCTATCTATCTATCTATATGTCTCTATCTCTATCTATCTATCTAGTGACTCTCAGGGCGGCGCGGCCCCCTTTTATACCCTTCCTGGACGATGAAGATGTTCCTGCACATGAAGATGTTCCTACACAGCAGCCATTGAGGATGTTCCTACACAGCAGCCAATGAAAATGTTCCTACACAGCAGCCAGATTGTGACATCACAGAGCATCCCTGTGATGTCACAATCTGGCTGCTGTGTAGGAACATTTTCATTGGCTGCTGTGTAGGAACATCCTCAATGGCTGCTGTGTAGGAACATCTTAATTGGCTGCTGTGTAGGAACAGTCTCATTGGCTGCTGTGTCTATCTATCTATCTATCTATCTATCTATCTATCTATCTATCTATCTATCTATCTATCTATCTATCTATCTATCTATCTATCTATCTATCTATCTATATGTCTCTATCTCTATCTATCTATCTAGTGACTCTCAGGGCAGCGCAGCCCCCTTTTTTACCCTTCCTGGACGATGAAGATGTTCCTGCACATGAAGATGTTCCTACACAGCAGCCATTGAGGATGTTCCTACACAGCAGCCAATGAAAATGTTCCTACACAGCAGCCAGATTGTGACATCACAGAGCATCCCTGTGATGTCACAATCTGGCTGCTGTGTAGGAACAGTCTCATTGGCTGCTGTGTCTATCTATCTATCTATCTATCTATCTATCTATCTATCTATCTATCTATCTATCCATCTATCTATCTATCTATCTATCTATCTATCTATCTATCTATCTATATGTCTCTATCTCTATCTATCTATCTAGTGACTCTCAGGGTGGCGCGGCCCCCTTTTATACCCTTCCTGGACGATGAAGATGTTCCTGCACATGAAGATGTTCCTACACAGCAGCCATTGAGGATGTTCCTACACAGCAGCCAATGAAAATGTTCCTACACAGCAGCCAGATTGTGACATCACAGAGCATCCCTGTGATGTCACAATCTGGCTGCTGTGTAGGAACATTTTCATTGGCTGATGTGTAGGAACATCCTCAATGGCTGCTGTGTAGGAACATCTTCATTGGCTGCTGTGTAGGAACAGTCTCATTGGCTGCTGTGTCTATCTATCTATCTATCTATCTATCTATCTATCTATCTATCTATCTATCTATCTATCTATCTATCTATATGTCTCTATCTCTATCTATCTATCTAGTGACTCTCAGGGCGGCGCGGCCCCCTTTTATACCCTTCCTGGACGATGAAGATGTTCCTGCACATGAAGATGTTCCTACACAGCAGCCATTGAGGATGTTCCTACACAGCAGCCAATGAAAATGTTCCTACACAGCAGCCAGATTGTGACATCACAGAGCATCCCTGTGATGTCACAATCTGGCTGCTGTGTAAGAACATTTTCATTGGCTGCTGTGTAGGAACATCCTCAATGGCTGCTGTGTAGGAACATCTTCATTGGCTGCTGTGTAGGAACAGTCTCATTGGCTGCTGTGTCTATCTATCTATCTATCTATCTATCTATCTATCTATCTATCTATCTATATGTCTCTATCTCTATCTATCTATCTAGTGACTCTCAGGGCGGCGCGGCCCCCTTTTATACCCTTCCTGGACGATGAAGATGTTCCTGCACATGAAGATGTTCCTACACAGCAGCCATTGAGGATGTTCCTACACAGCAGCCAATGAAAATGTTCCTACACAGCAGCCAGATTGTGACATCACAGAGCATCCCTGTGATGTCACAATCTGGCTGCTGTGTAGGAACATTTTCATTGGCTGATGTGTAGGAACATCCTCAATGGCTGCTGTGTAGGAACATCTTCATTGGCTGCTGTGTAGGAACAGTCTCATTGGCTGCTGTGTCTATCTATCTATCTATCTATCTATCTATCTATCTATCTATATGTCTCTATCTCTATCTATCTATCTATCTAGTGACTCTCAGGGCGGCGCGGCCCCCTTTTATACCCTTCCTGGACGATGAAGATGTTCCTGCACATGAAGATGTTCCTACACAGCAGCCATTGAGGATGTTCCTACACAGCAGCCAATGAAAATGTTCCTACACAGCAGCCAGATTGTGACATCACAGGGATGCTCTGTGATGTCACAATCTGGCTGCTGTGTAGGAACATTTTCATTGGCTGCTGTGTAGGAACATCCTCAATGGCTGCTGTGTAGGAACATCTTCATGTGCAGGAACATCTTCATCGTCCAGGAAGGGTATAAAAGGGGGCCGCGCCGCCCTGAGAGTCACTAGATAGATAGATAGAGATAGAGACATATAGATAGATAGATAGATAGATAGATAGATAGATAGATAGATAGATAGATAGATAGATAGATAGATAGACACAGCAGCCAATGAGACTGTTCCTACACAGCAGCCAATGAAGATGTTCCTACACAGCAGCCATTGAGGATGTTCCTACACAGCAGCCAATGAAAATGTTCCTACACAGCAGCCAGATTGTGACATCACAGAGCATCCCTGTGATGTCACAATCTGGCTGCTGTGTAGGAACATTTTCATTGGCTGATGTGTAGGAACATCCTCAATGGCTGCTGTGTAGGAACATCTTCATTGGCTGCTGTGTAGGAACAGTCTCATTGGCTGCTGTGTCTATCTATCTATCTATCTATCTATCTATCTATCTATCTATCTATCTATCTATCTATCTATCTATCTATCTATATGTCTCTATCTCTATCTATCTATCTAGTGACTCTCAGGGCGGCGCGGCCCCCTTTTATACCCTTCCTGGACAATGAAGATGTTCCTGCACATGAAGATGTTCCTACACAGCAGCCATTGAGGATGTTCCTACACAGCAGCCTATGAAAATGTTCCTACACAGCAGCCAGATTGTGACATCACAGAGCATCCCTGTGAGGTCACAATCTGGCTGCTGTGTAAGAACATTTTCATTGGCTGCTGTGTAGGAACATCCTCAATGGCTGCTGTGTAGGAACATCTTCATTGGCTGCTGTGTAGGAACAGTCTCATTGGCTGCTGTGTCTATCTATCTATCTATCTATCTATCTATCTATCTATCTATCTATCTATATGTCTCTATCTCTATCTATCTATCTAGTGACTCTCAGGGCGGCGCGGCCCCCTTTTATACCCTTCCTGGACGATGAAGATGTTCCTGCACATGAAGATGTTCCTACACAGCAGCCATTGAGGATGTTCCTACACAGCAGCCAATGAAAATGTTCCTACACAGCAGCCAGATTGTGACATCACAGAGCATCCCTGTGATGTCACAATCTGGCTGCTGTGTAGGAACAGTCTCATTGGCTGCTGTGTCTATCTATCTATCTATCTATCTATCTATCTATCTATCTATATGTCTCTATCTCTATCTATCTATCTAGTGACTCTCAGGGCGGCGCGGCCCCCTTTTATACCCTTCCTGGACGATGAAGATGTTCCTGCACATGAAGATGTTCCTACACAGCAGCCATTGAGGATGTTCCTACACAGCAGCCAATGAAAATGTTCCTACACAGCAGCCAGATTGTGACATCACAGAGCATCCCTGTGATGTCACAATCTGGCTGCTGTGTAGGAACATTTTCATTGGCTGATGTGTAGGAACATCCTCAATGGCTGCTGTGTAGGAACATCTTCATTGGCTGCTGTGTAGGAACAGTCTCATTGGCTGCTGTGTCTATCTATCTATCTATCTATCTATCTATCTATCTATCTATCTATCTATCTATCTATCTATCTATCTATCTATCTATCTATCTATCTATCTATCTATCTATCTATCTATATGTCTCTATCTCTATCTATCTATCTAGTGACTCTCAGGGCGGCGCGGCCCCCTTTTATACCCTTCCTGGACGATGAAGATGTTCCTGCACATGAAGATGTTCCTACACAGCAGCCATTGAGGATGTTCCTACACAGCAGCCAATGAAAATGTTCCTACACAGCAGCCAGATTGTGACATCACAGAGCATCCCTGTGATGTCACAATCTGGCTGCTGTGTAAGAACATTTTCATTGGCTGCTGTGTAGGAACATCCTCAATGGCTGCTGTGTAGGAACATCTTCATTGGCTGCTGTGTAGGAACAGTCTCATTGGCTGCTGTGTCTATCTATCTATCTATCTATCTATCTATCTATCTATCTATCTATCTATCTATCTATCTATCTATCTATCTATATGTCTCTATCTCTATCTATCTATCTAGTGACTCTCAGGGCGGCGCGGCCCCCTTTTATACCCTTCCTGGACGATGAAGATGTTCCTGCACATGAAGATGTTCCTACACAGCAGCCATTGAGGATGTTCCTACACAGCAGCCAATGAAAATGTTCCTACACAGCAGCCAGATTGTGACATCACAGAGCATCCCTGTGATGTCACAATCTGGCTGCTGTGTAGGAACATTTTCATTGGCTGATGTGTAGGAACATCCTCAATGGCTGCTGTGTAGGAACATCTTCATTGGCTGCTGTGTAGGAACAGTCTCATTGGCTGCTGTGTCTATCTATCTATCTATCTATCTATCTATCTATCTATCTATCTATCTATCTATCTATCTATCTATCTATCTATCTATATGTCTCTATCTCTATCTATCTATCTATCTAGTGACTCTCAGGGCGGCGCGGCCCCCTTTTATACCCTTCCTGGACGATGAAGATGTTCCTGCACATGAAGATGTTCCTACACAGCAGCCATTGAGGATGTTCCTACACAGCAGCCAATGAAAATGTTCCTACACAGCAGCCAGATTGTGACATCACAGAGCATCCCTGTGATGTCACAATCTGGCTGCTGTGTAAGAACATTTTCATTGGCTGCTGTGTAGGAACATCCTCAATGGCTGCTGTGTAGGAACATCTTCATTGGCTGCTGTGTAGGAACAGTCTCATTGGCTGCTGTGTCTATCTATCTATCTATCTATCTATCTATCTATCTATCTATCTATCTATATGTCTCTATCTCTATCTATCTATCTAGTGACTCTCAGGGCGGCGCGGCCCCCTTTTATACCCTTCCTGGACGATGAAGATGTTCCTGCACATGAAGATGTTCCTACACAGCAGCCATTGAGGATGTTCCTACACAGCAGCCAATGAAAATGTTCCTACACAGCAGCCAGATTGTGACATCACAGAGCATCCCTGTGATGTCACAATCTGGCTGCTGTGTAGGAACAGTCTCATTGGCTGCTGTGTCTATCTATCTATCTATCTATCTATCTATCTATCTATCTATCTATCTATCTATCTATCTATCTATCTATCTATCTATCTATCTATCTATCTATCTATATGTCTCTATCTCTATCTATCTATCTAGTGACTCTCAGGGCGGCGCGGCCCCCTTTTATACCCTTCCTGGACGATGAAGATGTTCCTGCACATGAAGATGTTCCTACACAGCAGCCATTGAGGATGTTCCTACACAGCAGCCAATGAAAATGTTCCTACACAGCAGCCAGATTGTGACATCACAGAGCATCCCTGTGATGTCACAATCTGGCTGCTGTGTAGGAACATTTTCATTGGCTGATGTGTAGGAACATCCTCAATGGCTGCTGTGTAGGAACATCTTCATTGGCTGCTGTGTAGGAACAGTCTCATTGGCTGCTGTGTCTATCTATCTATCTATCTATCTATCTATCTATCTATCTATCTATCTATCTATCTATCTATCTATCTATATGTCTCTATCTCTATCTATCTATCTAGTGACTCTCAGGGCGGCGCGGCCCCATTTTATACCCTTCCTGGACAATGAAGATGTTCCTGCACATGAAGATGTTCCTACACAGCAGCCATTGAGGATGTTCCTACACAGCAGCCTATGAAAATGTTCCTACACAGCAGCCAGATTGTGACATCACAGAGCATCCCTGTGATGTCACAATCTGGCTGCTGTGTAAGAACATTTTCATTGGCTGCTGTGTAGGAACATCCTCAATGGCTGCTGTGTAGGAACATCTTCATTGGCTGCTGTGTAGGAACAGTCTCATTGGCTGCTGTGTCTATCTATCTATCTATCTATCTATCTATCTATCTATCTATCTATCTATCTATCTATCTATCTATCTATCTATCTATCTATATGTCTCTATCTCTATCTATCTATCTAGTGACTCTCAGGGCGGCGCGGCCCCCTTTTATACCCTTCCTGGACGATGAAGATGTTCCTGCACATGAAGATGTTCCTACACAGCAGCCATTGAGGATGTTCCTACACAGCAGCCAATGAAAATGTTCCTACACAGCAGCCAGATTGTGACATCACAGAGCATCCCTGTGATGTCACAATCTGGCTGCTGTGTAGGAACAGTCTCATTGGCTGCTGTGTCTATCTATCTATCTATCTATCTATCTATATGTCTCTATCTCTATCTATCTATCTAGTGACTCTCAGGGCGGCGCGGCCCCCTTTTATACCCTTCCTGGACGATGAAGATGTTCCTGCACATGAAGATGTTCCTACACAGCAGCCATTGAGGATGTTCCTACACAGCAGCCAATGAAAATGTTCCTACACAGCAGCCAGATTGTGACATCACAGAGCATCCCTGTGATGTCACAATCTGGCTGCTGTGTAAGAACATTTTCATTGGCTGCTGTGTAGGAACATCCTCAATGGCTGCTGTGTAGGAACATCTTCATTGGCTGCTGTGTAGGAACAGTCTCATTGGCTGCTGTGTCTATCTATCTATCTATTTATCTATCTATCTATCTATCTATCTATCTATCTATCTATCTATCTATCTATCTATCTATCTATCTATCTATCTATCTATCTATCTATCTATATGTCTCTATCTCTATCTATCTATCTAGTGACTCTCAGGGCGGCGCGGCCCCCTTTTATACCCTTCCTGGACGATGAAGATGTTCCTGCACATGAAGATGTTCCTACACAGCAGCCATTGAGGATGTTCCTACACAGCAGCCAATGAAAATGTTCCTACACAGCAGCCAGATTGTGACATCACAGAGCATCCCTGTGATGTCACAATCTGGCTGCTGTGTAGGAACATTTTCATTGGCTGATGTGTAGGAACATCCTCAATGGCTGCTGTGTAGGAACATCTTCATTGGCTGCTGTGTAGGAACAGTCTCATTGGCTGCTGTGTCTATCTATCTATCTATCTATCTATCTATATGTCTCTATCTCTATCTATCTATCTATCTAGTGACTCTCAGGGCGGCGCGGCCCCCTTTTATACCCTTCCTGGACGATGAAGATGTTCCTGCACATGAAGATGTTCCTACACAGCAGCCATTGAGGATGTTCCTACACAGCAGCCAATGAAAATGTTCCTACACAGCAGCCAGATTGTGACATCACAGAGCATCCCTGTGATGTCACAATCTGGCTGCTGTGTAAGAACATTTTCATTGGCTGCTGTGTAGGAACATCCTCAATGGCTGCTGTGTAGGAACATCTTCATTGGCTGCTGTGTAGGAACAGTCTCATTGGCTGCTGTGTCTATCTATCTATCTATCTATCTATCTATCTATCTATCTATCTATCTATCTATCTATCTATCTATCTATCTATCTATCTATCTATCTATCTATATGTCTCTATCTCTATCTATCTATCTAGTGACTCTCAGGGCGGCGCGGCCCCCTTTTATACCCTTCCTGGACAATGAAGATGTTCCTGCACATGAAGATGTTCCTACACAGCAGCCATTGAGGATGTTCCTACACAGCAGCCTATGAAAATGTTCCTACACAGCAGCCAGATTGTGACATCACAGAGCATCCCTGTGATGTCACAATCTGGCTGCTGTGTAAGAACATTTTCATTGGCTGCTGTGTAGGAACATCCTCAATGGCTGCTGTGTAGGAACATCTTCATTGGCTGCTGTGTAGGAACAGTCTCATTGGCTGCTGTGTCTATCTATCTATCTATCTATCTATCTATCTATCTATCTATCTATCTATCTATCTATCTATCTATATGTCTCTATCTCTATCTATCTATCTAGTGACTCTCAGGGCGGCGCGGCCCCCTTTTATACCCTTCCTGGACGATGAAGATGTTCCTGCACATGAAGATGTTCCTACACAGCAGCCATTGAGGATGTTCCTACACAGCAGCCAATGAAAATGTTCCTACACAGCAGCCAGATTGTGACATCACAGAGCATCCCTGTGATGTCACAATCTGGCTGCTGTGTAGGAACAGTCTCATTGGCTGCTGTGTCTATCTATCTATCTATCTATCTATCTATCTATCTATCTATCTATATGTCTCTATCTCTATCTATCTATCTAGTGACTCTCAGGGCGGCGCGGCCCCCTTTTATACCCTTCCTGGACGATGAAGATGTTCCTGCACATGAAGATGTTCCTACACAGCAGCCATTGAGGATGTTCCTACACAGCAGCCAATGAAAATGTTCCTACACAGCAGCCAGATTGTGACATCACAGAGCATCCCTGTGATGTCACAATCTGGCTGCTGTGTAGGAACAGTCTCATTGGCTGCTGTGTCTATCTATCTATCTATCTATCTATCTATCTATCTATCCATCTATCTATCTATCTATCTATCTATCTATCTATCTATCTATATGTCTCTATCTCTATCTATCTATCTAGTGACTCTCAGGGCGGCGCGGCCCCCTTTTATACCCTTCCTGGACGATGAAGATGTTCCTGCACATGAAGATGTTCCTACACAGCAGCCATTGAGGATGTTCCTACACAGCAGCCAATGAAAATGTTCCTACACAGCAGCCAGATTGTGACATCACAGAGCATCCCTGTGATGTCACAATCTGGCTGCTGTGTAAGAACATTTTCATTGGCTGCTGTGTAGGAACATCCTCAATGGCTGCTGTGTAGGAACATCTTCATTGGCTGCTGTGTAGGAACAGTCTCATTGGCTGCTGTGTCTATCTATCTATTTATCTATCTATCTATCTATCTATCTATCTATCTATCTATCTATCTATCTATCTATCTATCTATCTATCTATCTATCTATCTATCTATCTATCTATCTATCTATCTATATGTCTCTATCTCTATCTATCTATCTAGTGACTCTCAGGGCGGCGCGGCCCCCTTTTATACCCTTCCTGGACGATGAAGATGTTCCTGCACATGAAGATGTTCCTACACAGCAGCCATTGAGGATGTTCCTACACAGCAGCCAATGAAAATGTTCCTACACAGCAGCCAGATTGTGACATCACAGAGCATCCCTGTGATGTCACAATCTGGCTGCTGTGTAGGAACATTTTCATTGGCTGATGTGTAGGAACATCCTCAATGGCTGCTGTGTAGGAACATCTTCATTGGCTGCTGTGTAGGAACAGTCTCATTGGCTGCTGTGTCTATCTATCTATCTATCTATCTATCTATCTATATGTCTCTATCTCTATCTATCTATCTATCTAGTGACTCTCAGGGCGGCGCGGCCCCCTTTTATACCCTTCCTGGACGATGAAGATGTTCCTGCACATGAAGATGTTCCTACACAGCAGCCATTGAGGATGTTCCTACACAGCAGCCAATGAAAATGTTCCTACACAGCAGCCAGATTGTGACATCACAGAGCATCCCTGTGATGTCACAATCTGGCTGCTGTGTAAGAACATTTTCATTGGCTGCTGTGTAGGAACATCCTCAATGGCTGCTGTGTAGGAACATCTTCATTGGCTGCTGTGTAGGAACAGTCTCATTGGCTGCTGTGTCTATCTATCTATCTATCTATCTATCTATCTATCTATCTATCTATCTATCTATCTATCTATCTATATGTCTCTATCTCTATCTATCTATCTAGTGACTCTCAGGGCGGCGCGGCCCCCTTTTATACCCTTCCTGGACGATGAAGATGTTCCTGCACATGAAGATGTTCCTACACAGCAGCCATTGAGGATGTTCCTACACAGCAGCCAATGAAAATGTTCCTACACAGCAGCCAGATTGTGACATCACAGAGCATCCCTGTGATGTCACAATCTGGCTGCTGTGTAGGAACATTTTCATTGGCTGATGTGTAGGAACATCCTCAATGGCTGCTGTGTAGGAACATCTTCATTGGCTGCTGTGTAGGAACAGTCTCATTGGCTGCTGTGTCTATCTATCTATCTATCTATCTATCTATCTATCTATCCATCTATCTATCTATCTATCTATCTATCTATCTATCTATCTATATGTCTCTATCTCTATCTATCTATCTAGTGACTCTCAGGGCGGCGCGGCCCCCTTTTATACCCTTCCTGGACGATGAAGATGTTCCTGCACATGAAGATGTTCCTACACAGCAGCCATTGAGGATGTTCCTACACAGCAGCCAATGAAAATGTTCCTACACAGCAGCCAGATTGTGACATCACAGAGCATCCCTGTGATGTCACAATCTGGCTGCTGTGTAAGAACATTTTCATTGGCTGCTGTGTAGGAACATCCTCAATGGCTGCTGTGTAGGAACATCTTCATTGGCTGCTGTGTAGGAACAGTCTCATTGGCTGCTGTGTCTATCTATCTATTTATCTATCTATCTATCTATCTATCTATCTATCTATCTATCTATCTATCTATCTATCTATCTATCTATCTATCTATCTATCTATCTATCTATCTATCTATCTATCTATCTATCTATCTATCTATCTATCTATCTATATGTCTCTATCTCTATCTATCTATCTAGTGACTCTCAGGGCGGCGCGGCCCCCTTTTATACCCTTCCTGGACGATGAAGATGTTCCTGCACATGAAGATGTTCCTACACAGCAGCCATTGAGGATGTTCCTACACAGCAGCCAATGAAAATGTTCCTACACAGCAGCCAGATTGTGACATCACAGAGCATCCCTGTGATGTCACAATCTGGCTGCTGTGTAGGAACATTTTCATTGGCTGATGTGTAGGAACATCCTCAATGGCTGCTGTGTAGGAACATCTTCATTGGCTGCTGTGTAGGAACAGTCTCATTGGCTGCTGTGTCTATCTATCTATCTATCTATCTATCTATCTATATGTCTCTATCTCTATCTATCTATCTATCTAGTGACTCTCAGGGCGGCGCGGCCCCCTTTTATACCCTTCCTGGACGATGAAGATGTTCCTGCACATGAAGATGTTCCTACACAGCAGCCATTGAGGATGTTCCTACACAGCAGCCAATGAAAATGTTCCTACACAGCAGCCAGATTGTGACATCACAGAGCATCCCTGTGATGTCACAATCTGGCTGCTGTGTAAGAACATTTTCATTGGCTGCTGTGTAGGAACATCCTCAATGGCTGCTGTGTAGGAACATCTTCATTGGCTGCTGTGTAGGAACAGTCTCATTGGCTGCTGTGTCTATCTATCTATCTATCTATCTATCTATCTATCTATCTATCTATCTATCTATCTATCTATCTATCTATATGTCTCTATCTCTATCTATCTATCTAGTGACTCTCAGGGCGGCGCGGCCCCCTTTTATACCCTTCCTGGACGATGAAGATGTTCCTGCACATGAAGATGTTCCTACACAGCAGCCATTGAGGATGTTCCTACACAGCAGCCAATGAAAATGTTCCTACACAGCAGCCAGATTGTGACATCACAGAGCATCCCTGTGATGTCACAATCTGGCTGCTGTGTAGGAACATTTTCATTGGCTGATGTGTAGGAACATCCTCAATGGCTGCTGTGTAGGAACATCTTCATTGGCTGCTGTGTAGGAACAGTCTCATTGGCTGCTGTGTCTATCTATCTATCTATCTATCTATCTATCTATCTATCTATCTATCTATCTATCTATCTATCTATCTATCTATCTATCTATCTATATGTCTCTATCTCTATCTATCTATCTATCTAGTGACTCTCAGGGCGGCGCGGCCCCCTTTTATACCCTTCCTGGACGATGAAGATGTTCCTGCACATGAAGATGTTCCTACACAGCAGCCATTGAGGATGTTCCTACACAGCAGCCAATGAAAATGTTCCTACACAGCAGCCAGATTGTGACATCACAGAGCATCCCTGTGATGTCACAATCTGGCTGCTGTGTAAGAACATTTTCATTGGCTGCTGTGTAGGAACATCCTCAATGGCTGCTGTGTAGGAACATCTTCATTGGCTGCTGTGTAGGAACAGTCTCATTGGCTGCTGTGTCTATCTATCTATCTATCTATCTATCTATCTATCTATCTATCTATCTATCTATCTATCTATCTATCTATCTATCTATCTATATGTCTCTATCTCTATCTATCTATCTAGTGACTCTCAGGGCGGCGCGGCCCCCTTTTATACCCTTCCTGGACGATGAAGATGTTCCTGCACATGAAGATGTTCCTACACAGCAGCCATTGAGGATGTTCCTACACAGCAGCCAATGAAAATGTTCCTACACAGCAGCCAGATTGTGACATCACAGAGCATCCCTGTGATGTCACAATCTGGCTGCTGTGTAGGAACAGTCTCATTGGCTGCTGTGTCTATCTATCTATCTATCTATCTATCTATCTATCTATCTATCTATCTATATGTCTCTATCTCTATCTATCTATCTAGTGACTCTCAGGGCGGCGCGGCCCCCTTTTATACCCTTCCTGGACGATGAAGATGTTCCTGCACATGAAGATGTTCCTACACAGCAGCCATTGAGGATGTTCCTACACAGCAGCCAATGAAAATGTTCCTACACAGCAGCCAGATTGTGACATCACAGAGCATCCCTGTGATGTCACAATCTGGCTGCTGTGTAGGAACATTTTCATTGGCTGATGTGTAGGAACATCCTCAATGGCTGCTGTGTAGGAACATCTTCATTGGCTGCTGTGTAGGAACAGTCTCATTGGCTGCTGTGTCTATCTATCTATCTATCTATCTATCTATCTATCTATATGTCTCTATCTCTATCTATCTATCTAGTGACTCTCAGGGCGGCGCGGCCCCATTTTATACCCTTCCTGGACAATGAAGATGTTCCTGCACATGAAGATGTTCCTACACAGCAGCCATTGAGGATGTTCCTACACAGCAGCCTATGAAAATGTTCCTACACAGCAGCCAGATTGTGACATCACAGAGCATCCCTGTGATGTCACAATCTGGCTGCTGTGTAAGAACATTTTCATTGGCTGCTGTGTAGGAACATCCTCAATGGCTGCTGTGTAGGAACATCTTCATTGGCTGCTGTGTAGGAACAGTCTCATTGGCTGCTGTGTCTATCTATCTATCTATCTATCTATCTATCTATCTATCTATATGTCTCTATCTCTATCTATCTATCTAGTGACTCTCAGGGCGGCGCGGCCCCCTTTTATACCCTTCCTGGACGATGAAGATGTTCCTGCACATGAAGATGTTCCTACACAGCAGCCATTGAGGATGTTCCTACACAGCAGCCAATGAAAATGTTCCTACACAGCAGCCAGATTGTGACATCACAGAGCATCCCTGTGATGTCACAATCTGGCTGCTGTGTAGGAACAGTCTCATTGGCTGCTGTGTCTATCTATCTATCTATCTATCTATCTATCTATCTATCTATATGTCTCTATCTATCTATCTAGTGACTCTCAGGGCGGCGCGGCCCCCTTTTATACCCTTCCTGGACGATGAAGATGTTCCTGCACATGAAGATGTTCCTACACAGCAGCCATTGAGGATGTTCCTACACAGCAGCCAATGAAAATGTTCCTACACAGCAGCCAGATTGTGACATCACAGAGCATCCCTGTGATGTCACAATCTGGCTGCTGTGTAGGAACATTTTCATTGGCTGATGTGTAGGAACATCCTCAATGGCTGCTGTGTAGGAACATCTTCATTGGCTGCTGTGTAGGAACAGTCTCATTGGCTGCTGTGTCTATCTATCTATCTATCTATCTATCTATCTATCTATCTATCTATCTATCTATCTATCTATCTATCTCTATCTCTATCTATCTATCTAGTGACTCTCAGGTCGGCGCGGCCCCCTTTTATACCCTTCCTGGACGATGAAGATGTTCCTGCACATGAAGATGTTCCTACACAGCAGCCATTGAGGATGTTCCTACACAGCAGCCAATGAAAATGTTCCTACACAGCAGCCAGATTGTGACATCACAGAGCATCCCTGTGATGTCACAATCTGGCTGCTGTGTAAGAACATTTTCATTGGCTGCTGTGTAGGAACATCCTCAATGGCTGCTGTGTAGGAACATCTTCATTGGCTGCTGTGTAGGAACAGTCTCATTGGCTGCTGTGTCTATCTATCTATTTATCTATCTATCTATCTATCTATCTATCTATCTATCTATCTATCTATCTATCTATCTATCTATCTATCTATCTATCTATCTATCTATCTATCTATATGTCTCTATCTCTATCTATCTATCTAGTGACTCTCAGGGCGGCGCGGCCCCCTTTTATACCCTTCCTGGACGATGAAGATGTTCCTGCACATGAAGATGTTCCTACACAGCAGCCATTGAGGATGTTCCTACACAGCAGCCAATGAAAATGTTCCTACACAGCAGCCAGATTGTGACATCACAGAGCATCCCTGTGATGTCACAATCTGGCTGCTGTGTAGGAACATTTTCATTGGCTGATGTGTAGGAACATCCTCAATGGCTGCTGTGTAGGAACATCTTCATTGGCTGCTGTGTAGGAACAGTCTCATTGGCTGCTGTGTCTATCTATCTATCTATCTATCTATCTATATGTCTCTATCTCTATCTATCTATCTAGTGACTCTCAGGGCGGCGCGGCCCCCTTTTATACCCTTCCTGGACGATGAAGATGTTCCTGCACATGAAGATGTTCCTACACAGCAGCCATTGAGGATGTTCCTACACAGCAGCCAATGAAAATGTTCCTACACAGCAGCCAGATTGTGACATCACAGAGCATCCCTGTGATGTCACAATCTGGCTGCTGTGTAGGAACATTTTCATTGGCTGATGTGTAGGAACATCCTCAATGGCTGCTGTGTAGGAACATCTTCATTGGCTGCTGTGTAGGAACAGTCTCATTGGCTGCTGTGTCTATCTATCTATCTATCTATCTATCTATCTATCTATCTATCTATCTATCTATCTATCTATCTATCTATATGTCTCTATCTCTATCTATCTATCTAGTGACTCTCAGGGCGGCGCGGCCCCCTTTTATACCCTTCCTGGACGATGAAGATGTTCCTGCACATGAAGATGTTCCTACACAGCAGCCATTGAGGATGTTCCTACACAGCAGCCAATGAAAATGTTCCTACACAGCAGCCAGATTGTGACATCACAGAGCATCCCTGTGATGTCACAATCTGGCTGCTGTGTAGGAACAGTCTCATTGGCTGCTGTGTCTATCTATCTATCTATCTATCTATCTATCTATCTATCTATCTATCTATCTATCTATCTATCTATCTATCTATATGTCTCTATCTCTATCTATCTATCTAGTGACTCTCAGGGCGGCGCGGCCCCCTTTTATACCCTTCCTGGACGATGAAGATGTTCCTGCACATGAAGATGTTCCTACACAGCAGCCATTGAGGATGTTCCTACACAGCAGCCAATGAAAATGTTCCTACACAGCAGCCAGATTGTGACATCACAGAGCATCCCTGTGATGTCACAATCTGGCTGCTGTGTAGGAACAGTCTCATTGGCTGCTGTGTCTATCTATCTATCTATCTATCTATCTATCTATCTATCTATCTATCTATCTATCTATATGTCTCTATCTCTATCTATCTATCTAGTGACTCTCAGGGCGGCGCGGCCCCCTTTTATACCCTTCCTGGACGATGAAGATGTTCCTGCACATGAAGATGTTCCTACACAGCAGCCATTGAGGATGTTCCTACACAGCAGCCAATGAAAATGTTCCTACACAGCAGCCAGATTGTGACATCACAGAGCATCCCTGTGATGTCACAATCTGGCTGCTGTGTAAGAACATTTTCATTGGCTGCTGTGTAGGAACATCCTCAATGGCTGCTGTGTAGGAACATCTTCATTGGCTGCTGTGTAGGAACAGTCTCATTGGCTGCTGTGTCTATCTATCTATTTATCTATCTATCTATCTATCTATCTATCTATCTATCTATCTATCTATCTATCTATCTATCTATCTATCTATCTATCTATCTATCTATCTATATGTCTCTATCTCTATCTATCTATCTAGTGACTCTCAGGGCGGCGCGGCCCCCTTTTATACCCTTCCTGGACGATGAAGATGTTCCTGCACATGAAGATGTTCCTACACAGCAGCCATTGAGGATGTTCCTACACAGCAGCCAATGAAAATGTTCCTACACAGCAGCCAGATTGTGACATCACAGAGCATCCCTGTGATGTCACAATCTGGCTGCTGTGTAGGAACATTTTCATTGGCTGATGTGTAGGAACATCCTCAATGGCTGCTGTGTAGGAACATCTTCATTGGCTGCTGTGTAGGAACAGTCTCATTGGCTGCTGTGTCTATCTATCTATCTATCTATCTATCTATATGTCTCTATCTCTATCTATCTATCTATCTAGTGACTCTCAGGGCGGCGCGGCCCCCTTTTATACCCTTCCTGGACGATGAAGATGTTCCTGCACATGAAGATGTTCCTACACAGCAGCCATTGAGGATGTTCCTACACAGCAGCCAATGAAAATGTTCCTACACAGCAGCCAGATTGTGACATCACAGAGCATCCCTGTGATGTCACAATCTGGCTGCTGTGTAAGAACATTTTCATTGGCTGCTGTGTAGGAACATCCTCAATGGCTGCTGTGTAGGAACATCTTCATTGGCTGCTGTGTAGGAACAGTCTCATTGGCTGCTGTGTCTATCTATCTATCTATCTATCTATCTATCTATCTATCTATCTATCTATCTATCTATCTATCTATCTATCTATATGTCTCTATCTCTATCTATCTATCTAGTGACTCTCAGGGCGGCGCGGCCCCCTTTTATACCCTTCCTGGACAATGAAGATGTTCCTGCACATGAAGATGTTCCTACACAGCAGCCATTGAGGATGTTCCTACACAGCAGCCTATGAAAATGTTCCTACACAGCAGCCAGATTGTGACATCACAGAGCATCCCTGTGATGTCACAATCTGGCTGCTGTGTAAGAACATTTTCATTGGCTGCTGTGTAGGAACATCCTCAATGGCTGCTGTGTAGGAACATCTTCATTGGCTGCTGTGTAGGAACAGTCTCATTGGCTGCTGTGTCTATCTATCTATCTATCTATCTATCTATCTATCTATCTATCTATCTATCTATCTATCTATCTATCTATCTATCTATCTATATGTCTCTATCTCTATCTATCTATCTAGTGACTCTCAGGGCGGCGCGGCCCCCTTTTATACCCTTCCTGGACGATGAAGATGTTCCTGCACATGAAGATGTTCCTACACAGCAGCCATTGAGGATGTTCCTACACAGCAGCCAATGAAAATGTTCCTACACAGCAGCCAGATTGTGACATCACAGAGCATCCCTGTGATGTCACAATCTGGCTGCTGTGTAGGAACAGTCTCATTGGCTGCTGTGTCTATCTATCTATCTATCTATCTATCTATCTATCTATCTATATGTCTCTATCTCTATCTATCTATCTAGTGACTCTCAGGGCGGCGCGGCCCCCTTTTATACCCTTCCTGGACGATGAAGATGTTCCTGCACATGAAGATGTTCCTACACAGCAGCCATTGAGGATGTTCCTACACAGCAGCCAATGAAAATGTTCCTACACAGCAGCCAGATTGTGACATCACAGAGCATCCCTGTGATGTCACAATCTGGCTGCTGTGTAGGAACAGTCTCATTGGCTGCTGTGTCTATCTATCTATCTATCTATCTATCTATCTATCTATCTATCTATCTATCTATCTATCTATCTATCTATCTATCTATCTATCTATCTATCTATCTATCTATCTATCTATCTATCTATATGTCTCTATCTCTATCTATCTATCTAGTGACTCTCAGGGCGGCGCGGCCCCCTTTTATACCCTTCCTGGACGATGAAGATGTTCCTGCACATGAAGATGTTCCTACACAGCAGCCATTGAGGATGTTCCTACACAGCAGCCAATGAAAATGTTCCTACACAGCAGCCAAATTGTGACATCACAGAGCATCCCTGTGATGTCACAATCTGGCTGCTGTGTAGGAACATTTTCATTGGCTGATGTGTAGGAACATCCTCAATGGCTGCTGTGTAGGAACATCTTCATTGGCTGCTGTGTAGGAACAGTCTCATTGGCTGCTGTGTCTATCTATCTATCTATCTATCTATCTATCTATCTATCTATATGTCTCTATCTCTATCTATCTATCTATCTAGTGACTCTCAGGGCGGCGCGGCCCCCTTTTATACCCTTCCTGGACGATGAAGATGTTCCTGCACATGAAGATGTTCCTACACAGCAGCCATTGAGGATGTTCCTACACAGCAGCCAATGAAAATGTTCCTACACAGCAGCCAGATTGTGACATCACAGAGCATCCCTGTGATGTCACAATCTGGCTGCTGTGTAAGAACATTTTCATTGGCTGCTGTGTAGGAACATCCTCAATGGCTGCTGTGTGGGAACATCTTCATTGGCTGCTGTGTAGGAACAGTCTCATTGGCTGCTGTGTCTATCTATCTATCTATCTATCTATCTATCTATCTATCTATCTATATGTCTCTATCTCTATCTATCTATCTAGTGACTCTCAGGGCGGCGCGGCCCCCTTTTATACCCTTCCTGGACAATGAAGATGTTCCTGCACATGAAGATGTTCCTACACAGCAGCCATTGAGGATGTTCCTACACAGCAGCCTATGAAAATGTTCCTACACAGCAGCCAGATTGTGACATCACAGAGCATCCCTGTGATGTCACAATCTGGCTGCTGTGTAAGAACATTTTCATTGGCTGCTGTGTAGGAACATCCTCAATGGCTGCTGTGTAGGAACATCTTCATTGGCTGCTGTGTAGGAACAGTCTCATTGGCTGCTGTGTCTATCTATCTATCTATCTATCTATCTATCTATCTATCTATCTATCTATCTATCTATCTATATGTCTCTATCTCTATCTATCTATCTAGTGACTCTCAGGGCGGCGCGGCCCCCTTTTATACCCTTCCTGGACGATGAAGATGTTCCTGCACATGAAGATGTTCCTACACAGCAGCCATTGAGGATGTTCCTACACAGCAGCCAATGAAAATGTTCCTACACAGCAGCCAGATTGTGACATCACAGAGCATCCCTGTGATGTCACAATCTGGCTGCTGTGTAGGAACAGTCTCATTGGCTGCTGTGTCTATCTATCTATCTATCTATCTATCTATCTATCTATCTATCTATCTATCTATCTATCTATCTATCTATCTATCTATCTATATGTCTCTATCTCTATCTATCTATCTAGTGACTCTCAGGGCGGCGCGGCCCCCTTTTATACCCTTCCTGGACGATGAAGATGTTCCTGCACATGAAGATGTTCCTACACAGCAGCCATTGAGGATGTTCCTACACAGCAGCCAATGAAAATGTTCCTACACAGCAGCCAGATTGTGACATCACAGAGCATCCCTGTGATGTCACAATCTGGCTGCTGTGTAGGAACAGTCTCATTGGCTGCTGTGTCTATCTATCTATCTATCTATCTATCTATCTATCTATCTATCTATCTATCTATCTATCTATCTATCTATCTATCTATCTATCTATATGTCTCTATCTCTATCTATCTATCTAGTGACTCTCAGGGCGGCGCGGCCCCCTTTTATACCCTTCCTGGACGATGAAGATGTTCCTGCACATGAAGATGTTCCTACACAGCAGCCATTGAGGATGTTCCTACACAGCAGCCAATGAAAATGTTCCTACACAGCAGCCAGATTGTGACATCACAGAGCATCCCTGTGATGTCACAATCTGGCTGCTGTGTAGGAACATTTTCATTGGCTGATGTGTAGGAACATCCTCAATGGCTGCTGTGTAGGAACATCTTCATTGGCTGCTGTGTAGGAACAGTCTCATTGGCTGCTGTGTCTATCTATCTATCTATCTATCTATCTATCTATCTATCTATCTATCTATCTATATGTCTCTATCTCTATCTATCTATCTAGTGACTCTCAGGGCGGCGCGGCCCCCTTTTATACCCTTCCTGGACGATGAAGATGTTCCTGCACATGAAGATGTTCCTACACAGCAGCCATTGAGGATGTTCCTACACAGCAGCCAATGAAAATGTTCCTACACAGCAGCCAGATTGTGACATCACAGAGCATCCCTGTGATGTCACAATCTGGCTGCTGTGTAAGAACATTTTCATTGGCTGCTGTGTAGGAACATCCTCAATGGCTGCTGTGTAGGAACATCTTCATTGGCTGCTGTGTAGGAACAGTCTCATTGGCTGCTGTGTCTATCTATCTATCTATCTATCTATCTATCTATCTATCTATCTATATGTCTCTATCTCTATCTATCTATCTAGTGACTCTCAGGGCGGCGCGGCCCCCTTTTATACCCTTCCTGGACGATGAAGATGTTCCTGCACATGAAGATGTTCCTACACAGCAGCCATTGAGGATGTTCCTACACAGCAGCCAATGAAAATGTTCCTACACAGCAGCCAGATTGTGACATCACAGAGCATCCCTGTGATGTCACAATCTGGCTGCTGTGTAGGAACAGTCTCATTGGCTGCTGTGTCTATCTATCTATCTATCTATCTATCTATCTATCTATCTATCTATCTATCTATCTATCTATCTATCTATCTATCTATCTATCTATCTATCTATCTATCTATATGTCTCTATCTCTATCTATCTATCTAGTGACTCTCAGGGCGGCGCGGCCCCCTTTTATACCCTTCCTGGACGATGAAGATGTTCCTGCACATGAAGATGTTCCTACACAGCAGCCATTGAGGATGTTCCTACACAGCAGCCAATGAAAATGTTCCTACACAGCAGCCAGATTGTGACATCACAGAGCATCCCTGTGATGTCACAATCTGGCTGCTGTGTAGGAACATTTTCATTGGCTGATGTGTAGGAACATCCTCAATGGCTGCTGTGTAGGAACATCTTCATTGGCTGCTGTGTAGGAACAGTCTCATTGGCTGCTGTGTCTATCTATCTATCTATCTATCTATCTATATGTCTCTATCTCTATCTATCTATCTAGTGACTCTCAGGGCGGCGCGGCCCCCTTTTATACCCTTCCTGGACAATGAAGATGTTCCTGCACATGAAGATGTTCCTACACAGCAGCCATTGAGGATGTTCCTACACAGCAGCCTATGAAAATGTTCCTACACAGCAGCCAGATTGTGACATCACAGAGCATCCCTGTGATGTCACAATCTGGCTGCTGTGTAAGAACATTTTCATTGGCTGCTGTGAAGGAACATCCTCAATGGCTGCTGTGTAGGAACATCTTCATTGGCTGCTGTGTAGGAACAGTCTCATTGGCTGCTGTGTCTATCTATCTATCTATCTATCTATCTATCTATCTATCTATCTATCTATCTATCTATCTATCTATCTATCTATCTATATGTCTCTATCTCTATCTATCTATCTAGTGACTCTCAGGGCGGCGCGGCCCCCTTTTATACCCTTCCTGGACGATGAAGATGTTCCTGCACATGAAGATGTTCCTACACAGCAGCCATTGAGGATGTTCCTACACAGCAGCCAATGAAAATGTTCCTACACAGCAGCCAGATTGTGACATCACAGAGCATCCCTGTGATGTCACAATCTGGCTGCTGTGTAGGAACAGTCTCATTGGCTGCTGTGTCTATCTATCTATCTATCTATCTATCTATCTATCTATCTATCTATCTATCTATATGTCTCTATCTCTATCTATCTATCTATCTAGTGACTCTCAGGGCGGCGCGGCCCCCTTTTATACCCTTCCTGGACGATGAAGATGTTCCTGCACATGAAGATGTTCCTACACAGCAGCCATTGAGGATGTTCCTACACAGCAGCCAATGAAAATGTTCCTACACAGCAGCCAGATTGTGACATCACAGAGCATCCCTGTGATGTCACAATCTGGCTGCTGTGTAGGAACATTTTCATTGGCTGATGTGTAGGAACATCCTCAATGGCTGCTGTGTAGGAACATCTTCATTGGCTGCTGTGTAGGAACAGTCTCATTGGCTGCTGTGTCTATCTATCTATCTATCTATCTATCTATCTATCTATCTATCTATCTATCTATCTATCTATCTATCTATATGTCTCTATCTCTATCTATCTATCTAGTGACTCTCAGGGCGGCGCGGCCCCCTTTTATACCCTTCCTGGACGATGAAGATGTTCCTGCACATGAAGATGTTCCTACACAGCAGCCATTGAGGATGTTCCTACACAGCAGCCAATGAAAATGTTCCTACACAGCAGCCAGATTGTGACATCACAGAGCATCCCTGTGATGTCACAATCTGGCTGCTGTGTAAGAACATTTTCATTGGCTGCTGTGTAGGAACATCCTCAATGGCTGCTGTGTAGGAACATCTTCATTGGCTGCTGTGTAGGAACAGTCTCATTGGCTGCTGTGTCTATCTATCTATCTATCTATCTATCTATCTATCTATCTATCTATCTATCTATCTATCTATATGTCTCTATCTCTATCTATCTATCTAGTGACTCTCAGGGCGGCGCGGCCCCCTTTTATACCCTTCCTGGACGATGAAGATGTTCCTGCACATGAAGATGTTCCTACACAGCAGCCATTGAGGATGTTCCTACACAGCAGCCAATGAAAATGTTCCTACACAGCAGCCAGATTGTGACATCACAGAGCATCCCTGTGATGTCACAATCTGGCTGCTGTGTAGGAACATTTTCATTGGCTGATGTGTAGGAACATCCTCAATGGCTGCTGTGTAGGAACATCTTCATTGGCTGCTGTGTAGGAACAGTCTCATTGGCTGCTGTGTCTATCTATCTATCTATCTATCTATCTATCTATCTATCTATCTATATGTCTCTATCTCTATCTATCTATCTATCTAGTGACTCTCAGGGCGGCGCGGCCCCCTTTTATACCCTTCCTGGACGATGAAGATGTTCCTGCACATGAAGATGTTCCTACACAGCAGCCATTGAGGATGTTCCTACACAGCAGCCAATGAAAATGTTCCTACACAGCAGCCAGATTGTGACATCACAGAGCATCCCTGTGATGTCACAATCTGGCTGCTGTGTAAGAACATTTTCATTGGCTGCTGTGTAGGAACATCCTCAATGGCTGCTGTGTAGGAACATCTTCATTGGCTGCTGTGTAGGAACAGTCTCATTGGCTGCTGTGTCTATCTATCTATCTATCTATCTATCTATCTATCTATCTATCTATCTATCTATCTATCTATCTATCTATATGTCTCTATCTCTATCTATCTATCTAGTGACTCTCAGGGCGGCGCGGCCCCCTTTTATACCCTTCCTGGACGATGAAGATGTTCCTGCACATGAAGATGTTCCTACACAGCAGCCATTGAGGATGTTCCTACACAGCAGCCAATGAAAATGTTCCTACACAGCAGCCAGATTGTGACATCACAGAGCATCCCTGTGATGTCACAATCTGGCTGCTGTGTAGGAACAGTCTCATTGGCTGCTGTGTCTATCTATCTATCTATCTATCTATCTATCTATCTATCTATCTATCTATCTATCTATCTATCTATCTATCTATCTATATGTCTCTATCTCTATCTATCTATCTAGTGACTCTCAGGGCGGCGCGGCCCCCTTTTATACCCTTCCTGGACGATGAAGATGTTCCTGCACATGAAGATGTTCCTACACAGCAGCCATTGAGGATGTTCCTACACAGCAGCCAATGAAAATGTTCCTACACAGCAGCCAGATTGTGACATCACAGAGCATCCCTGTGATGTCACAATCTGGCTGCTGTGTAGGAACAGTCTCATTGGCTGCTGTGTCTATCTATCTATCTATCTATCTATCTATCTATCTATCTATCTATCTATCTATCTATCTATCTATATGTCTCTATCTCTATCTATCTATCTAGTGACTCTCAGGGCGGCGCGGCCCCCTTTTATACCCTTCCTGGACGATGAAGATGTTCCTGCACATGAAGATGTTCCTACACAGCAGCCATTGAGGATGTTCCTACACAGCAGCCAATGAAAATGTTCCTACACAGCAGCCAGATTGTGACATCACAGAGCATCCCTGTGATGTCACAATCTGGCTGCTGTGTAGGAACATTTTCATTGGCTGATGTGTAGGAACATCCTCAATGGCTGCTGTGTAGGAACATCTTCATTGGCTGCTGTGTAGGAACAGTCTCATTGGCTGCTGTGTCTATCTATCTATCTATCTATCTATCTATCTATCTATCTATCTATCTATCTATCTATCTATCTATCTATCTATCTATCTATCTATCTATCTATCTATCTATCTATCTATATGTCTCTATCTCTATCTATCTATCTAGTGACTCTCAGGGCGGCGCGGCCCCCTTTTATACCCTTCCTGGACGATGAAGATGTTCCTGCACATGAAGATGTTCCTACACAGCAGCCATTGAGGATGTTCCTACACAGCAGCCAATGAAAATGTTCCTACACAGCAGCCAGATTGTGACATCACAGAGCATCCCTGTGATGTCACAATCTGGCTGCTGTGTAGGAACAGTCTCATTGGCTGCTGTGTCTATCTATCTATCTATCTATCTATCTATCTATCTATCTATCTATCTATCTATCTATCTATCTATCTATCTATCTATCTATCTATCTATCTATCTATATGTCTCTATCTCTATCTATCTATCTAGTGACTCTCAGGGCGGCGCGGCCCCCTTTTATACCCTTCCTGGACGATGAAGATGTTCCTGCACATGAAGATGTTCCTACACAGCAGCCATTGAGGATGTTCCTACACAGCAGCCAATGAAAATGTTCCTACACAGCAGCCAGATTGTGACATCACAGAGCATCCCTGTGATGTCACAATCTGGCTGCTGTGTAGGAACATTTTCATTGGCTGATGTGTAGGAACATCCTCAATGGCTGCTGTGTAGGAACATCTTCATTGGCTGCTGTGTAGGAACAGTCTCATTGGCTGCTGTGTCTATCTATCTATCTATCTATCTATCTATATGTCTCTATCTCTATCTATCTATCTAGTGACTCTCAGGGCGGCGCGGCCCCCTTTTATACCCTTCCTGGACAATGAAGATGTTCCTGCACATGAAGATGTTCCTACACAGCAGCCATTGAGGATGTTCCTACACAGCAGCCTATGAAAATGTTCCTACACAGCAGCCAGATTGTGACATCACAGAGCATCCCTGTGATGTCACAATCTGGCTGCTGTGTAAGAACATTTTCATTGGCTGCTGTGAAGGAACATCCTCAATGGCTGCTGTGTAGGAACATCTTCATTGGCTGCTGTGTAGGAACAGTCTCATTGGCTGCTGTGTCTATCTATCTATCTATCTATCTATCTATCTATCTATCTATCTATCTATCTATCTATCTATCTATCTATCTATCTATCTATCTATCTATATGTCTCTATCTCTATCTATCTATCTAGTGACTCTCAGGGCGGCGCGGCCCCCTTTTATACCCTTCCTGGACGATGAAGATGTTCCTGCACATGAAGATGTTCCTACACAGCAGCCATTGAGGATGTTCCTACACAGCAGCCAATGAAAATGTTCCTACACAGCAGCCAGATTGTGACATCACAGAGCATCCCTGTGATGTCACAATCTGGCTGCTGTGTAGGAACAGTCTCATTGGCTGCTGTGTCTATCTATCTATCTATCTTTCTATCTATCTATCTATCTATCTATCTATATGTCTCTATCTCTATCTATCTATCTATCTAGTGACTCTCAGGGCGGCGCGGCCCCCTTTTATACCCTTCCTGGACGATGAAGATGTTCCTGCACATGAAGATGTTCCTACACAGCAGCCATTGAGGATGTTCCTACACAGCAGCCAATGAAAATGTTCCTACACAGCAGCCAGATTGTGACATCACAGAGCATCCCTGTGATGTCACAATCTGGCTGCTGTGTAGGAACATTTTCATTGGCTGATGTGTAGGAACATCCTCAATGGCTGCTGTGTAGGAACATCTTCATTGGCTGCTGTGTAGGAACAGTCTCATTGGCTGCTGTGTCTATCTATCTATCTATCTATCTATCTATCTATCTATCTATCTATCTATCTATCTATCTATCTATCTATCTATCTATATGTCTCTATCTCTATCTATCTATCTAGTGACTCTCAGGGCGGCGCGGCCCCCTTTTATACCCTTCCTGGACGATGAAGATGTTCCTGCACATGAAGATGTTCCTACACAGCAGCCATTGAGGATGTTCCTACACAGCAGCCAATGAAAATGTTCCTACACAGCAGCCAGATTGTGACATCACAGAGCATCCCTGTGATGTCACAATCTGGCTGCTGTGTAAGAACATTTTCATTGGCTGCTGTGTAGGAACATCCTCAATGGCTGCTGTGTAGGAACATCTTCATTGGCTGCTGTGTAGGAACAGTCTCATTGGCTGCTGTGTCTATCTATCTATCTATCTATCTATCTATCTATCTATCTATCTATCTATCTATCTATCTATCTATATGTCTCTATCTCTATCTATCTATCTAGTGACTCTCAGGGCGGCGCGGCCCCCTTTTATACCCTTCCTGGACGATGAAGATGTTCCTGCACATGAAGATGTTCCTACACAGCAGCCATTGAGGATGTTCCTACACAGCAGCCAATGAAAATGTTCCTACACAGCAGCCAGATTGTGACATCACAGAGCATCCCTGTGATGTCACAATCTGGCTGCTGTGTAGGAACATTTTCATTGGCTGATGTGTAGGAACATCCTCAATGGCTGCTGTGTAGGAACATCTTCATTGGCTGCTGTGTAGGAACAGTCTCATTGGCTGCTGTGTCTATCTATCTATCTATCTATCTATCTATCTATCTATCTATCTATATGTCTCTATCTCTATCTATCTATCTATCTAGTGACTCTCAGGGCGGCGCGGCCCCCTTTTATACCCTTCCTGGACGATGAAGATGTTCCTGCACATGAAGATGTTCCTACACAGCAGCCATTGAGGATGTTCCTACACAGCAGCCAATGAAAATGTTCCTACACAGCAGCCAGATTGTGACATCACAGAGCATCCCTGTGATGTCACAATCTGGCTGCTGTGTAAGAACATTTTCATTGGCTGCTGTGTAGGAACATCCTCAATGGCTGCTGTGTAGGAACATCTTCATTGGCTGCTGTGTAGGAACAGTCTCATTGGCTGCTGTGTCTATCTATCTATCTATCTATCTATCTATCTATCTATCTATCTATCTATCTATCTATCTATCTATCTATCTATCTATCTATATGTCTCTATCTCTATCTATCTATCTAGTGACTCTCAGGGCGGCGCGGCCCCCTTTTATACCCTTCCTGGACGATGAAGATGTTCCTGCACATGAAGATGTTCCTACACAGCAGCCATTGAGGATGTTCCTACACAGCAGCCAATGAAAATGTTCCTACACAGCAGCCAGATTGTGACATCACAGAGCATCCCTGTGATGTCACAATCTGGCTGCTGTGTAGGAACAGTCTCATTGGCTGCTGTGTCTATCTATCTATCTATCTATCTATCTATCTATCTATCTATCTATCTATCTATCTATCTATCTATCTATCTATCTATCTATCTATATGTCTCTATCTCTATCTATCTATCTAGTGACTCTCAGGGCGGCGCGGCCCCCTTTTATACCCTTCCTGGACGATGAAGATGTTCCTGCACATGAAGATGTTCCTACACAGCAGCCATTGAGGATGTTCCTACACAGCAGCCAATGAAAATGTTCCTACACAGCAGCCAGATTGTGACATCACAGAGCATCCCTGTGATGTCACAATCTGGCTGCTGTGTAGGAACAGTCTCATTGGCTGCTGTGTCTATCTATCTATCTATCTATCTATCTATCTATCTATCTATCTATCTATCTATCTATCTATCTATCTATCTATATGTCTCTATCTCTATCTATCTATCTAGTGACTCTCAGGGCGGCGCGGCCCCCTTTTATACCCTTCCTGGACGATGAAGATGTTCCTGCACATGAAGATGTTCCTACACAGCAGCCATTGAGGATGTTCCTACACAGCAGCCAATGAAAATGTTCCTACACAGCAGCCAGATTGTGACATCACAGAGCATCCCTGTGATGTCACAATCTGGCTGCTGTGTAGGAACATTTTCATTGGCTGATGTGTAGGAACATCCTCAATGGCTGCTGTGTAGGAACATCTTCATTGGCTGCTGTGTAGGAACAGTCTCATTGGCTGCTGTGTCTATCTATCTATCTATCTATCTATCTATCTATCTATCTATCTATCTATCTATCTATCTATCTATCTATCTATCTATCTATCTATCTATCTATCTATCTATATGTCTCTATCTCTATCTATCTATCTAGTGACTCTCAGGGCGGCGCGGCCCCCTTTTATACCCTTCCTGGACGATGAAGATGTTCCTGCACATGAAGATGTTCCTACACAGCAGCCATTGAGGATGTTCCTACACAGCAGCCAATGAAAATGTTCCTACACAGCAGCCAGATTGTGACATCACAGAGCATCCCTGTGATGTCACAATCTGGCTGCTGTGTAAGAACATTTTCATTGGCTGCTGTGTAGGAACATCCTCAATGGCTGCTGTGTAGGAACATCTTCATTGGCTGCTGTGTAGGAACAGTCTCATTGGCTGCTGTGTCTATCTATCTATCTATCTATCTATCTATATGTCTCTATCTCTATCTATCTATCTAGTGACTCTCAGGGCGGCGCGGCCCCCTTTTATACCCTTCCTGGACGATGAAGATGTTCCTGCACATGAAGATGTTCCTACACAGCAGCCATTGAGGATGTTCCTACACAGCAGCCAATGAAAATGTTCCTACACAGCAGCCAGATTGTGACATCACAGAGCATCCCTGTGATGTCACAATCTGGCTGCTGTGTAGGAACATTTTCATTGGCTGATGTGTAGGAACATCCTCAATGGCTGCTGTGTAGGAACATCTTCATTGGCTGCTGTGTAGGAACAGTCTCATTGGCTGCTGTGTCTATCTATCTATCTATCTATCTATCTATCTATCTATCTATCTATCTATCTATCTATCTATCTATATGTCTCTATCTCTATCTATCTATCTATCTAGTGACTCTCAGGGCGGCGCGGCCCCCTTTTATACCCTTCCTGGACGATGAAGATGTTCCTGCACATGAAGATGTTCCTACACAGCAGCCATTGAGGATGTTCCTACACAGCAGCCAATGAAAATGTTCCTACACAGCAGCCAGATTGTGACATCACAGAGCATCCCTGTGATGTCACAATTTGGCTGCTGTGTAAGAACATTTTCATTGGCTGCTGTGTAGGAACATCCTCAATGGCTGCTGTGTAGGAACATCTTCATTGGCTGCTGTGTAGGAACAGTCTCATTGGCTGCTGTGTCTATCTATCTATCTATCTATCTATCTATCTATCTATCTATCTATCTATCTATCTATCTATCTATCTATCTATCTATATGTCTCTATCTCTATCTATCTATCTAGTGACTCTCAGGGCGGCGCGGCCCCCTTTTATACCCTTCCTGGACGATGAAGATGTTCCTGCACATGAAGATGTTCCTACACAGCAGCCATTGAGGATGTTCCTACACAGCAGCCAATGAAAATGTTCCTACACAGCAGCCAGATTGTGACATCACAGAGCATCCCTGTGATGTCACAATCTGGCTGCTGTGTAGGAACAGTCTCATTGGCTGCTGTGTCTATCTATCTATCTATCTATCTATCTATCTATCTATCTATCTATCTATATGTCTCTATCTCTATCTATCTATCTAGTGACTCTCAGGGCGGCGCGGCCCCCTTTTATACCCTTCCTGGACGATGAAGATGTTCCTGCACATGAAGATGTTCCTACACAGCAGCCATTGAGGATGTTCCTACACAGCAGCCAATGAAAATGTTCCTACACAGCAGCCAGATTGTGACATCACAGAGCATCCCTGTGATGTCACAATCTGGCTGCTTTGTAGGAACATTTTCATTGGCTGATGTGTAGGAACATCCTCAATGGCTGCTGTGTAGGAACATCTTCATTGGCTGCTGTGTAGGAACAGTCTCATTGGCTGCTGTGTCTATCTATCTATCTATCTATCTATCTATCTATCTATCTATATGTCTCTATCTCTATCTATCTATCTAGTGACTCTCAGGGTGGCGCGGCCCCATTTTATACCCTTCCTGGACAATGAAGATGTTCCTGCACATGAAGATGTTCCTACACAGCAGCCATTGAGGATGTTCCTACACAGCAGCCTATGAAAATGTTCCTACACAGCAGCCAGATTGTGACATCACAGAGCATCCCTGTGATGTCACAATCTGGCTGCTGTGTAAGAACATTTTCATTGGCTGCTGTGTAGGAACATCCTCAATGGCTGCTGTGTAGGAACATCTTCATTGGCTGCTGTGTAGGAACAGTCTCATTGGCTGCTGTGTCTATCTATCTATCTATCTATCTATCTATCTATATGTCTCTATCTCTATCTATCTATCTAGTGACTCTCAGGGCGGCGCGGCCCCCTTTTATACCCTTCCTGGACGATGAAGATGTTCCTGCACATGAAGATGTTCCTACACAGCAGCCATTGAGGATGTTCCTACACAGCAGCCAATGAAAATGTTCCTACACAGCAGCCAGATTGTGACATCACAGAGCATCCCTGTGATGTCACAATCTGGCTGCTGTGTAGGAACAGTCTCATTGGCTGCTGTGTCTATCTATCTATCTATCTATCTATCTATATGTCTCTATCTCTATCTATCTATCTAGTGACTCTCAGGGCGGCGCGGCCCCCTTTTATACCCTTCCTGGACGATGAAGATGTTCCTGCACATGAAGATGTTCCTACACAGCAGCCATTGAGGATGTTCCTACACAGCAGCCAATGAAAATGTTCCTACACAGCAGCCAGATTGTGACATCACAGAGCATCCCTGTGATGTCACAATCTGGCTGCTGTGTAGGAACATTTTCATTGGCTGATGTGTAGGAACATCCTCAATGGCTGCTGTGTAGGAACATCTTCATTGGCTGCTGTGTAGGAACAGTCTCATTGGCTGCTGTGTCTATCTATCTATCTATCTATCTATCTATCTATCTATCTATCTATCTATCTCTATCTCTATCTATCTATCTAGTGACTCTCAGGGCGGCGCGGCCCCCTTTTATACCCTTCCTGGACGATGAAGATGTTCCTGCACATGAAGATGTTCCTACACAGCAGCCATTGAGGATGTTCCTACACAGCAGCCAATGAAAATGTTCCTACACAGCAGCCAGATTGTGACATCACAGAGCATCTCTGTGATGTCACAATCTGGCTGCTGTGTAAGAACATTTTCATTGGCTGCTGTGTAGGAACATCCTCAATGGCTGCTGTGTAGGAACATCTTCATTGGCTGCTGTGTAGGAACAGTCTCATTGGCTGCTGTGTCTATCTATCTATTTATCTATCTATCTATCTATCTATCTATCTATCTATCTATCTATCTATCTATCTATCTATCTATCTATCTATCTATCTATCTATCTATCTATCTATATGTCTCTATCTCTATCTATCTATCTAGTGACTCTCAGGGCGGCGCGGCCCCCTTTTATACCCTTCCTGGACGATGAAGATGTTCCTGCACATGAAGATGTTCCTACACAGCAGCCATTGAGGATGTTCCTACACAGCAGCCAATGAAAATGTTCCTACACAGCAGCCAGATTGTGACATCACAGAGCATCCCTGTGATGTCACAATCTGGCTGCTGTGTAGGAACATTTTCATTGGCTGATGTGTAGGAACATCCTCAATGGCTGCTGTGTAGGAACATCTTCATTGGCTGCTGTGTAGGAACAGTCTCATTGGCTGCTGTGTCTATCTATCTATCTATCTATCTATCTATCTATCTATCTATCTATCTATCTATCTATCTATCTATCTATCTATCTATATGTCTCTATCTCTATCTATCTATCTAGTGACTCTCAGGGCGGCGCGGCCCCCTTTTATACCCTTCCTGGACGATGAAGATGTTCCTGCACATGAAGATGTTCCTACACAGCAGCCATTGAGGATGTTCCTACACAGCAGCCAATGAAAATGTTCCTACACAGCAGCCAGATTGTGACATCACAGAGCATCCCTGTGATGTCACAATCTGGCTGCTGTGTAGGAACAGTCTCATTGGCTGCTGTGTCTATCTATCTATCTATCTATCTATCTATCTATCTATCTATCTATCTATCTATCTATCTATCTATCTATCTATATGTCTCTATCTCTATCTATCTATCTAGTGACTCTCAGGGCGGCGCGGCCCCCTTTTATACCCTTCCTGGACGATGAAGATGTTCCTGCACATGAAGATGTTCCTACACAGCAGCCATTGAGGATGTTCCTACACAGCAGCCAATGAAAATGTTCCTACACAGCAGCCAGATTGTGACATCACAGAGCATCCCTGTGATGTCACAATCTGGCTGCTGTGTAGGAACATTTTCATTGGCTGATGTGTAGGAACATCCTCAATGGCTGCTGTGTAGGAACATCTTCATTGGCTGCTGTGTAGGAACAGTCTCATTGGCTGCTGTGTCTATCTATCTATCTATCTATCTATCTATATGTCTCTATCTCTATCTATCTATCTAGTGACTCTCAGGGCGGCGCGGCCCCCTTTTATACCCTTCCTGGACGATGAAGATGTTCCTGCACATGAAGATGTTCCTACACAGCAGCCATTGAGGATGTTCCTACACAGCAGCCAATGAAAATGTTCCTACACAGCAGCCAGATTGTGACATCACAGAGCATCCCTGTGATGTCACAATCTGGCTGCTGTGTAGGAACAGTCTCATTGGCTGCTGTGTAGGAACATCCTCAATGGCTGCTGTGTAGGAACATCTTCATTGGCTGCTGTGTAGGAACAGTCTCATTGGCTGCTGTGTCTATCTATCTATCTATCTATCTATCTATCTATCTATCTATCTATCTATCTATCTATCTATATGTCTCTATCTCTATCTATCTATCTAGTGACTCTCAAGGTTGCGCGGCCCCCTTTTATACCCTTCCTGGACGATGAAGATGTTCCTGCACATGAAGATGTTCCTACACAGCAGCCATTGAGGATGTTCCTACACAGCAGCCAATGAAAATGTTCCTACACAGCAGCCAGATTGTGACATCACAGAGCATCCCTGTGATGTCACAATCTGGCTGCTGTGTAGGAACAGTCTCATTGGCTGCTGTGTCTATCTATCTATCTATCTATCTATCTATCTATATGTCTCTATCTCTATCTATCTATCTAGTGACTCTCAGGGCGGCGCGGCCCCCTTTTATACCCTTCCTGGACGATGAAGATGTTCCTGCACATGAAGATGTTCCTACACAGCAGCCATTGAGGATGTTCCTACACAGCAGCCAATGAAAATGTTCCTACACAGCAGCCAGATTGTGACATCACAGAGCATCCCTGTGATGTCACAATCTGGCTGCTGTGTAGGAACATTTTCATTGGCTGATGTGTAGGAACATCCTCAATGGCTGCTGTGTAGGAACATCTTCATTGGCTGCTGTGTAGGAACAGTCTCATTGGCTGCTGTGTCTATCTATCTATCTATCTATCTATCTATCTATCTATCTATCTATCTATCTATCTATATGTCTCTATCTCTATCTATCTATCTAGTGACTCTCAGGGCGGCGCGGCCCCCTTTTATACCCTTCCTGGACGATGAAGATGTTCCTGCACATGAAGATGTTCCTACACAGCAGCCATTGAGGATGTTCCTACACAGCAGCCAATGAAAATGTTCCTACACAGCAGCCAGATTGTGACATCACAGAGCATCCCTGTGATGTCACAATCTGGCTGCTGTGTAAGAACATTTTCATTGGCTGCTGTGTAGGAACATCCTCAATGGCTGCTGTGTAGGAACATCTTCATTGGCTGCTGTGTAGGAACAGTCTCATTGGCTGCTGTGTCTATCTATCTATCTATCTATCTATCTATCTATCTATCTATCTATATGTCTCTATCTCTATCTATCTATCTAGTGACTCTCAGGGCGGCGCGGCCCCCTTTTATACCCTTCCTGGACGATGAAGATGTTCCTGCACATGAAGATGTTCCTACACAGCAGCCATTGAGGATGTTCCTACACAGCAGCCAATGAAAATGTTCCTACACAGCAGCCAGATTGTGACATCACAGAGCATCCCTGTGATGTCACAATCTGGCTGCTGTGTAGGAACATTTTCATTGGCTGATGTGTAGGAACATCCTCAATGGCTGCTGTGTAGGAACATCTTCATTGGCTGCTGTGTAGGAACAGTCTCATTGGCTGCTGTGTCTATCTATCTATCTATCTATCTATCTATCTATCTATCTATCTATCTATCTATCTATCTATCTATCTATATGTCTCTATCTCTATCTATCTATCTATCTAGTGACTCTCAGGGCGGCGCGGCCCCCTTTTATACCCTTCCTGGACGATGAAGATGTTCCTGCACATGAAGATGTTCCTACACAGCAGCCATTGAGGATGTTCCTACACAGCAGCCAATGAAAATGTTCCTACACAGCAGCCAGATTGTGACATCACAGAGCATCCCTGTGATGTCACAATCTGGCTGCTGTGTAAGAACATTTTCATTGGCTGCTGTGTAGGAACATCCTCAATGGCTGCTGTGTAGGAACATCTTCATTGGCTGCTGTGTAGGAACAGTCTCATTGGCTGCTGTGTCTATCTATCTATCTATCTATCTATCTATCTATCTATCTATCTATCTATCTATCTATCTATATGTCTCTATCTCTATCTATCTATCTAGTGACTCTCAGGGCGGCGCGGCCCCCTTTTATACCCTTCCTGGACGATGAAGATGTTCCTGCACATGAAGATGTTCCTACACAGCAGCCATTGAGGATGTTCCTACACAGCAGCCAATGAAAATGTTCCTACACAGCAGCCAGATTGTGACATCACAGAGCATCCCTGTGATGTCACAATCTGGCTGCTGTGTAGGAACAGTCTCATTGGCTGCTGTGTCTATCTATCTATCTATCTATCTATCTATCTATCTATCTATATGTCTCTATCTCTATCTATCTATCTAGTGACTCTCAGGGCGGCGCGGCCCCCTTTTATACCCTTCCTGGACGATGAAGATGTTCCTGCACATGAAGATGTTCCTACACAGCAGCCATTGAGGATGTTCCTACACAGCAGCCAATGAAAATGTTCCTACACAGCAGCCAGATTGTGACATCACAGAGCATCCCTGTGATGTCACAATCTGGCTGCTGTGTAGGAACATTTTCATTGGCTGATGTGTAGGAACATCCTCAATGGCTGCTGTGTAGGAACATCTTCATTGGCTGCTGTGTAGGAACAGTCTCATTGGCTGCTGTGTCTATCTATCTATCTATCTATCTATCTATCTATCTATCTATCTATCTATCTATCTATATGTCTCTATCTCTATCTATCTATCTAGTGACTCTCAGGGCGGCGCGGCCCCATTTTATACCCTTCCTGGACAATGAAGATGTTCCTGCACATGAAGATGTTCCTACACAGCAGCCATTGAGGATGTTCCTACACAGCAGCCTATGAAAATGTTCCTACACAGCAGCCAGATTGTGACATCACAGAGCATCCCTGTGATGTCACAATCTGGCTGCTGTGTAAGAACATTTTCATTGGCTGCTGTGTAGGAACATCCTCAATGGCTGCTGTGTAGGAACATCTTCATTGGCTGCTGTGTAGGAACAGTCTCATTGGCTGCTGTGTCTATCTATCTATCTATCTATCTATCTATATGTCGCTATCTCTATCTATCTATCTAGTGACTCTCAGGGCGGCGCGGCCCCCTTTTATACCCTTCCTGGACGATGAAGATGTTCCTGCACATGAAGATGTTCCTACACAGCAGCCATTGAGGATGTTCCTACACAGCAGCCAATGAAAATGTTCCTACACAGCAGCCAGATTGTGACATCACAGAGCATCCCTGTGATGTCACAATCTGGCTGCTGTGTAGGAACAGTCTCATTGGCTGCTGTGTCTATCTATCTATCTATCTATCTATCTATCTATCTATCTATCTATCTATCTATCTATATGTCTCTATCTCTATCTATCTATCTAGTGACTCTCAGGGCGGCGCGGCCCCCTTTTATACCCTTCCTGGACGATGAAGATGTTCCTGCACATGAAGATGTTCCTACACAGCAGCCATTGAGGATGTTCCTACACAGCAGCCAATGAAAATGTTCCTACACAGCAGCCAGATTGTGACATCACAGAGCATCCCTGTGATGTCACAATCTGGCTGCTGTGTAGGAACATTTTCATTGGCTGATGTGTAGGAACATCCTCAATGGCTGCTGTGTAGGAACATCTTCATTGGCTGCTGTGTAGGAACAGTCTCATTGGCTGCTGTGTCTATCTATCTATCTATCTATCTATCTATCTATCTATCTATCTATCTATCTATCTATCTATCTATCTATCTATCTATCTATCTATCTATCTCTATCTCTATCTATCTATCTAGTGACTCTCAGGGCGGCGCGGCCCCCTTTTATACCCTTCCTGGACGATGAAGATGTTCCTGCACATGAAGATGTTCCTACACAGCAGCCATTGAGGATGTTCCTACACAGCAGCCAATGAAAATGTTCCTACACAGCAGCCAGATTGTGACATCACAGAGCATCCCTGTGATGTCACAATCTGGCTGCTGTGTAAGAACATTTTCATTGGCTGCTGTGTAGGAACATCCTCAATGGCTGCTGTGTAGGAACATCTTCATTGGCTGCTGTGTAGGAACAGTCTCATTGGCTGCTGTGTCTATCTATCTATTTATCTATCTATCTATCTATCTATCTATCTATCTATCTATCTATCTATCTATCTATCTATCTATCTATCTATCTATCTATCTATCTATCTATATGTCTCTATCTCTATCTATCTATCTAGTGACTCTCAGGGCGGCGCGGCCCCCTTTTATACCCTTCCTGGACGATGAAGATGTTCCTGCACATGAAGATGTTCCTACACAGCAGCCATTGAGGATGTTCCTACACAGCAGCCAATGAAAATGTTCCTACACAGCAGCCAGATTGTGACATCACAGAGCATCCCTGTGATGTCACAATCTGGCTGCTGTGTAGGAACATTTTCATTGGCTGATGTGTAGGAACATCCTCAATGGCTGCTGTGTAGGAACATCTTCATTGGCTGCTGTGTAGGAACAGTCTCATTGGCTGCTGTGTCTATCTATCTATCTATCTATCTATATGTCTCTATCTCTATCTATCTATCTATCTAGTGACTCTCAGGGCGGCGCGGCCCCCTTTTATACCCTTCCTGGACGATGAAGATGTTCCTGCACATGAAGATGTTCCTACACAGCAGCCATTGAGGATGTTCCTACACAGCAGCCAATGAAAATGTTCCTACACAGCAGCCAGATTGTGACATCACAGAGCATCCCTGTGATGTCACAATCTGGCTGCTGTGTAAGAACATTTTCATTGGCTGCTGTGTAGGAACATCCTCAATGGCTGCTGTGTAGGAACATCTTCATTGGCTGCTGTGTAGGAACAGTCTCATTGGCTGCTGTGTCTATCTATCTATCTATCTATCTATCTATCTATCTATCTATCTATCTATCTATCTATCTATCTATATGTCTCTATCTCTATCTATCTATCTAGTGACTCTCAGGGCGGCGCGGCCCCCTTTTATACCCTTCCTGGACGATGAAGATGTTCCTGCACATGAAGATGTTCCTACACAGCAGCCATTGAGGATGTTCCTACACAGCAGCCAATGAAAATGTTCCTACACAGCAGCCAGATTGTGACATCACAGAGCATCCCTGTGATGTCACAATCTGGCTGCTGTGTAGGAACAGTCTCATTGGCTGCTGTGTCTATCTATCTATCTATCTATCTATCTATCTATCTATCTATCTATCTATCTATCTATCTATCTATCTATCTATCTATATGTCTCTATCTCTATCTATCTATCTAGTGACTCTCAGGGCGGCGCGGCCCCCTTTTATACCCTTCCTGGACGATGAAGATGTTCCTGCACATGAAGATGTTCCTACACAGCAGCCATTTAGGATGTTCCTACACAGCAGCCAATGAAAATGTTCCTACACAGCAGCCAGATTGTGACATCACAGAGCATCCCTGTGATGTCACAATCTGGCTGCTGTGTAGGAACATTTTCATTGGCTGATGTGTAGGAACATCCTCAATGGCTGCTGTGTAGGAACATCTTCATTGGCTGCTGTGTAGGAACAGTCTCATTGGCTGCTGTGTCTATCTATCTATCTATCTATCTATCTATATGTCTCTATCTCTATCTATCTATCTAGTGACTCTCAGGGCGGCGCGGCCCCCTTTTATACCCTTCCTGGACGATGAAGATGTTCCTGCACATGAAGATGTTCCTACACAGCAGCCATTGAGGATGTTCCTACACAGCAGCCAATGAAAATGTTCCTACACAGCAGCCAGATTGTGACATCACAGAGCATCCCTGTGATGTCACAATCTGGCTGCTGTGTAAGAACATTTTCATTGGCTGCTGTGTAGGAACATCCTCAATGGCTGCTGTGTAGGAACATCTTCATTGGCTGCTGTGTAGGAACAGTCTCATTGGCTGCTGTGTCTATCTATCTATTTATCTATCTATCTATCTATCTATCTATCTATCTATCTATCTATCTATCTATCTATCTATCTATCTATCTATCTATCTATCTATATGTCTCTATCTCTATCTATCTATCTAGTGACTCTCAGGGCGGCGCGGCCCCCTTTTATACCCTTCCTGGACGATGAAGATGTTCCTGCACATGAAGATGTTCCTACACAGCAGCCATTGAGGATGTTCCTACACAGCAGCCAATGAAAATGTTCCTACACAGCAGCCAGATTGTGACATCACAGAGCATCCCTGTGATGTCACAATCTGGCTGCTGTGTAGGAACATTTTCATTGGCTGATGTGTAGGAACATCCTCAATGGCTGCTGTGTAGGAACATCTTCATTGGCTGCTGTGTAGGAACAGTCTCATTGGCTGCTGTGTCTATCTATCTATCTATCTATCTATATGTCTCTATCTCTATCTATCTATCTATCTAGTGACTCTCAGGGCGGCGCGGCCCCCTTTTATACCCTTCCTGGACGATGAAGATGTTCCTGCACATGAAGATGTTCCTACACAGCAGCCATTGAGGATGTTCCTACACAGCAGCCAATGAAAATGTTCCTACACAGCAGCCAGATTGTGACATCACAGAGCATCCCTGTGATGTCACAATCTGGCTGCTGTGTAAGAACATTTTCATTGGCTGCTGTGTAGGAACATCCTCAATGGCTGCTGTGTAGGAACATCTTCATTGGCTGCTGTGTAGGAACAGTCTCATTGGCTGCTGTGTCTATCTATCTATCTATCTATCTATCTATCTATCTATCTATCTATCTATCTATCTATCTATCTATCTATCTATATGTCTCTATCTCTATCTATCTATCTAGTGACTCTCAGGGCGGCGCGGCCCCCTTTTATACCCTTCCTGGACGATGAAGATGTTCCTGCACATGAAGATGTTCCTACACAGCAGCCATTGAGGATGTTCCTACACAGCAGCCAATGAAAATGTTCCTACACAGCAGCCAGATTGTGACATCACAGAGCATCCCTGTGATGTCACAATCTGGCTGCTGTGTAAGAACATTTTCATTGGCTGCTGTGTAGGAACATCCTCAATGGCTGCTGTGTAGGAACATCTTCATTGGCTGCTGTGTAGGAACAGTCTCATTGGCTGCTGTGTCTATCTATCTATTTATCTATCTATCTATCTATCTATCTATCTATCTATCTATATGTCTCTATCTCTATCTATCTATCTAGTGACTCTCAGGGCGGCGCGGCCCCCTTTTATACCCTTCCTGGACGATGAAGATGTTCCTGCACATGAAGATGTTCCTACACAGCAGCCATTGAGGATGTTCCTACACAGCAGCCAATGAAAATGTTCCTACACAGCAGCCAGATTGTGACATCACAGAGCATCCCTGTGATGTCACAATCTGGCTGCTGTGTAGGAACATTTTCATTGGCTGATGTGTAGGAACATCCTCAATGGCTGCTGTGTAGGAACATCTTCATTGGCTGCTGTGTAGGAACAGTCTCATTGGCTGCTGTGTCTATCTATCTATCTATCTATCTATCTATCTATCTATATGTCTCTATCTCTATCTATCTATCTATCTAGTGACTCTCAGGGCGGCGCGGCCCCCTTTTATACCCTTCCTGGACGATGAAGATGTTCCTGCACATGAAGATGTTCCTACACAGCAGCCATTGAGGATGTTCCTACACAGCAGCCAATGAAAATGTTCCTACACAGCAGCCAGATTGTGACATCACAGAGCATCCCTGTGATGTCACAATCTGGCTGCTGTGTAAGAACATTTTCATTGGCTGCTGTGTAGGAACATCCTCAATGGCTGCTGTGTAGGAACATCTTCATTGGCTGCTGTGTAGGAACAGTCTCATTGGCTGCTGTGTCTATCTATCTATCTATCTATCTATCTATCTATCTATCTATCTATCTATCTATCTATCTATCTATCTATCTATATGTCTCTATCTCTATCTATCTATCTAGTGACTCTCAGGGCGGCGCGGCCCCCTTTTATACCCTTCCTGGACAATGAAGATGTTCCTGCACATGAAGATGTTCCTACACAGCAGCCATTGAGGATGTTCCTACACAGCAGCCTATGAAAATGTTCCTACACAGCAGCCAGATTGTGACATCACAGAGCATCCCTGTGATGTCACAATCTGGCTGCTGTGTAAGAACATTTTCATTGGCTGCTGTGTAGGAACATCCTCAATGGCTGCTGTGTAGGAACATCTTCATTGGCTGCTGTGTAGGAACAGTCTCATTGGCTGCTGTGTCTATCTATCTATCTATCTATCTATCTATCTATCTATCTATCTATCTATCTATCTATCTATCTATCTATCTATCTATCTATATGTCTCTATCTCTATCTATCTATCTAGTGACTCTCAGGGCGGCGCGGCCCCCTTTTATACCCTTCCTGGACGATGAAGATGTTCCTGCACATGAAGATGTTCCTACACAGCAGCCATTGAGGATGTTCCTACACAGCAGCCAATGAAAATGTTCCTACACAGCAGCCAGATTGTGACATCACAGAGCATCCCTGTGATGTCACAATCTGGCTGCTGTGTAGGAACAGTCTCATTGGCTGCTGTGTCTATCTATCTATCTATCTATCTATCTATATGTCTCTATCTCTATCTATCTATCTAGTGACTCTCAGGGCGGCGCGGCCCCCTTTTATACCCTTCCTGGACGATGAAGATGTTCCTGCACATGAAGATGTTCCTACACAGCAGCCATTGAGGATGTTCCTACACAGCAGCCAATGAAAATGTTCCTACACAGCAGCCAGATTGTGACATCACAGAGCATCCCTGTGATGTCACAATCTGGCTGCTGTGTAGGAACAGTCTCATTGGCTGCTGTGTCTATCTATCTATCTATCTATCTATCTATCTATCTATCTATCTATCTATCTATCTATCTATATGTCTCTATCTCTATCTATCTATCTAGTGACTCTCAGGGCGGCGCGGCCCCCTTTTATACCCTTCCTGGACGATGAAGATGTTCCTGCACATGAAGATGTTCCTACACAGCAGCCATTGAGGATGTTCCTACACAGCAGCCAATGAAAATGTTCCTACACAGCAGCCAGATTGTGACATCACAGAGCATCCCTGTGATGTCACAATCTGGCTGCTGTGTAGGAACATTTTCATTGGCTGATGTGTAGGAACATCCTCAATGGCTGCTGTGTAGGAACATCTTCATTGGCTGCTGTGTAGGAACAGTCTCATTGGCTGCTGTGTCTATCTATCTATCTATCTATCTATCTATCTATCTATATGTCTCTATCTCTATCTATCTATCTATCTAGTGACTCTCAGGGCGGCGCGGCCCCCTTTTATACCCTTCCTGGACGATGAAGATGTTCCTGCACATGAAGATGTTCCTACACAGCAGCCATTGAGGATGTTCCTACACAGCAGCCAATGAAAATGTTCCTACACAGCAGCCAGATTGTGACATCACAGAGCATCCCTGTGATGTCACAATCTGGCTGCTGTGTAAGAACATTTTCATTGGCTGCTGTGTAGGAACATCCTCAATGGCTGCTGTGTAGGAACATCTTCATTGGCTGCTGTGTAGGAACAGTCTCATTGGCTGCTGTGTCTATCTATCTATCTATCTATCTATCTATCTATCTATCTATCTATCTATCTATCTATCTATCTATATGTCTCTATCTCTATCTATCTATCTAGTGACTCTCAGGGCGGCGCGGCCCCCTTTTATACCCTTCCTGGACAATGAAGATGTTCCTGCACATGAAGATGTTCCTACACAGCAGCCATTGAGGATGTTCCTACACAGCAGCCTATGAAAATGTTCCTACACAGCAGCCAGATTGTGACATCACAGAGCATCCCTGTGATGTCACAATCTGGCTGCTGTGTAAGAACATTTTCATTGGCTGCTGTGTAGGAACATCCTCAATGGCTGCTGTGTAGGAACATCTTCATTGGCTGCTGTGTAGGAACAGTCTCATTGGCTGCTGTGTCTATCTATCTATCTATCTATCTATCTATCTATCTATCTATCTATCTATCTATCTATCTATCTATCTATATGTCTCTATCTCTATCTATCTATCTAGTGACTCTCAGGGCGGCGCGGCCCCCTTTTATACCCTTCCTGGACGATGAAGATGTTCCTGCACATGAAGATGTTCCTACACAGCAGCCATTGAGGATGTTCCTACACAGCAGCCAATGAAAATGTTCCTACACAGCAGCCAGATTGTGACATCACAGAGCATCCCTGTGATGTCACAATCTGGCTGCTGTGTAGGAACAGTCTCATTGGCTGCTGTGTCTATCTATCTATCTATCTATCTATCTATCTATCTATCTATCTATCTATCTATCTATCTATATGTCTCTATCTCTATCTATCTATCTAGTGACTCTCAGGGCGGAGCGGCCCCCTTTTATACCCTTCCTGGACGATGAAGATGTTCCTGCACATGAAGATGTTCCTACACAGCAGCCATTGAGGATGTTCCTACACAGCAGCCAATGAAAATGTTCCTACACAGCAGCCAGATTGTGACATCACAGAGCATCCCTGTGATGTCACAATCTGGCTGCTGTGTAGGAACATTTTCATTGGCTGATGTGTAGGAACATCCTCAATGGCTGCTGTGTAGGAACATCTTCATTGGCTGCTGTGTAGGAACAGTCTCATTGGCTGCTGTGTCTATCTATCTATCTATCTATCTATCTATCTATATGTCTCTATCTCTATCTATCTATCTAGTGACTCTCAGGGGGGCGCGGCCCCCTTTTATACCCTTCCTGGACGATGAAGATGTTCCTGCACATGAAGATGTTCCTACACAGCAGCCATTGAGGATGTTCCTACACAGCAGCCAATGAAAATGTTCCTACACAGCAGCCAGATTGTGACATCACAGAGCATCCCTGTGATGTCACAATCTGGCTGCTGTGTAAGAACATTTTCATTGGCTGCTGTGTAGGAACATCCTCAATGGCTGCTGTGTAGGAACATCTTCATTGGCTGCTGTGTAGGAAAAGTCTCATTGGCTGCTGTGTCTATCTATCTATCTATCTATCTATCTATCTATCTATCTATCTATCTATCTATCTATCTATCTATCTATCTATATGTCTCTATCTCTATCTATCTATCTAGTGACTCTCAGGGCGGCGCGGCCCCCTTTTATACCCTTCCTGGACGATGAAGATGTTCCTGCACATGAAGATGTTCCTACACAGCAGCCATTGAGGATGTTCCTACACAGCAGCCAATGAAAATGTTCCTACACAGCAGCCAGATTGTGACATCACAGAGCATCCCTGTGATGTCACAATCTGGCTGCTGTGTAGGAACAGTCTCATTGGCTGCTGTGTCTATCTATCTATCTATCTATCTATCTATCTATATGTCTCTATCTCTATCTATCTATCTAGTGACTCTCAGGGCGGCGCGGCCCCCTTTTATACCCTTCCTGGACAATGAAGATGTTCCTGCACATGAAGATGTTCCTACACAGCAGCCATTGAGGATGTTCCTACACAGCAGCCTATGAAAATGTTCCTACACAGCAGCCAGATTGTGACATCACAGAGCATCCCTGTGATGTCACAATCTGGCTGCTGTGTAAGAACATTTTCATTGGCTGCTGTGTAGGAACATCCTCAATGGCTGCTGTGTAGGAACATCTTCATTGGCTGCTGTGTAGGAACAGTCTCATTGGCTGCTGTGTCTATCTATCTATCTATCAATCTATCTATCTATCTATCTATCTATCTATCTATATGTCTCTATCTCTATCTATCTATCTATCTAGTGACTCTCAGGGCGGCGCGGCCCCCTTTTATACCCTTCCTGGACGATGAAGATGTTCCTGCACATGAAGATGTTCCTACACAGCAGCCATTGAGGATGTTCCTACACAGCAGCCAATGAAAATGTTCCTACACAGCAGCCAGATTGTGACATCACAGAGCATCCCTGTGATGTCACAATCTGGCTGCTGTGTAGGAACAGTCTCATTGGCTGCTGTGTCTATCTATCTATCTATCTATCTATCTATCTATCTATCTATCTATCTATCTATCTATCTATCTATCTATCTATCTATATGTCTCTATCTCTATCTATCTATCTAGTGACTCTCAGGGCGGCGCGGCCCCCTTTTATACCCTTCCTGGACGATGAAGATGTTCCTGCACATGAAGATGTTCCTACACAGCAGCCATTGAGGATGTTCCTACACAGCAGCCAATGAAAATGTTCCTACACAGCAGCCAGATTGTGACATCACAGAGCATCCCTGTGATGTCACAATCTGGCTGCTGTGTAGGAACATTTTCATTGGCTGATGTGTAGGAACATCCTCAATGGCTGCTGTGTAGGAACATCTTCATTGGCTGCTGTGTAGGAACAGTCTCATTGGCTGCTGTGTCTGTCTATCTATCTATCTATCTATCTATCTATCTATCTATCTATCTATCTATCTATCTATCTATCTATCTATCTATCTATCTATCTATCTATCTATCTATCTATCTATCTATATGTCTCTATCTCTATCTATCTATCTAGTGACTCTCAGGGCGGCGCGGCCCCCTTTTATACCCTTCCTGGACGATGAAGATGTTCCTGCACATGAAGATGTTCCTACACAGCAGCCATTGAGGATGTTCCTACACAGCAGCCAATGAAAATGTTCCTACACAGCAGCCAGATTGTGACATCACAGAGCATCCCTGTGATGTCACAATCTGGCTGCTGTGTAAGAACATTTTCATTGGCTGCTGTGTAGGAACATCCTCAATGGCTGCTGTGTAGGAACATCTTAATTGGCTGCTGTGTAGGAACAGTCTCATTGGCTGCTGTGTCTATCTATCTATCTATCTATCTATCTATCTATCTATCTATCTATCTATATGTCTCTATCTCTATCTATCTATCTAGTGACTCTCAGGGCGGCGCAGCCCCCTTTTATACCCTTCCTGGACGATGAAGATGTTCCTGCACATGAAGATGTTCCTACACAGCAGCCATTGAGGATGTTCCTACACAGCAGCCAATGAAAATGTTCCTACACAGCAGCCAGATTGTGACATCACAGAGCATCCCTGTGATGTCACAATCTGGCTGCTGTGTAGGAACAGTCTCATTGGCTGCTGTGTCTATCTATCTATCTATCTATCTATCTATCTATCTATCTATCTATCTATCTATCTATCTATCTATCTATCTATCTATCTATCTATCTATCTATCTATCTATCTATATGTCTCTATCTCTATCTATCTATCTAGTGACTCTCAGGGCGGCGCGGCCCCCTTTTATACCCTTCCTGGACGATGAAGATGTTCCTGCACATGAAGATGTTCCTACACAGCAGCCATTGAGGATGTTCCTACACAGCAGCCAATGAAAATGTTCCTACACAGCAGCCAGATTGTGACATCACAGAGCATCCCTGTGATGTCACAATCTGGCTGCTGTGTAAGAACATTTTCATTGGCTGCTGTGTAGGAACATCCTCAATGGCTGCTGTGTAGGAACATCTTCATTGGCTGCTGTGTAGGAACAGTCTCATTGGCTGCTGTGTCTATCTATCTATCTATCTATCTATCTATCTATCTATCTATCTATCTATCTATCTATCTATCTATATGTCTCTATCTCTATCTATCTATCTAGTGACTCTCAGGGCGGCGCGGCCCCCTTTTATACCCTTCCTGGACGATGAAGATGTTCCTGCACATGAAGATGTTCCTACACAGCAGCCATTGAGGATGTTCCTACACAGCAGCCAATGAAAATGTTCCTACACAGCAGCCAGATTGTGACATCACAGAGCATCCCTGTGATGTCACAATCTGGCTGCTGTGTAGGAACAGTCTCATTGGCTGCTGTGTCTATCTATCTATCTATCTATCTATCTATCTATCTATCTATCTATCTATCTATCTATCTATCTATCTATCTATCTATCTATCTATCTATCTATATGTCTCTATCTCTATCTATCTATCTAGTGACTCTCAGGGCGGCGCGGCCCCCTTTTATACCCTTCCTGGACGATGAAGATGTTCCTGCACATGAAGATGTTCCTACACAGCAGCCATTGAGGATGTTCCTACACAGCAGCCAATGAAAATGTTCCTACACAGCAGCCAGATTGTGACATCACAGAGCATCCCTGTGATGTCACAATCTGGCTGCTGTGTAGGAACATTTTCATTGGCTGATGTGTAGGAACATCCTCAATGGCTGCTGTGTAGGAACATCTTCATTGGCTGCTGTGTAGGAACAGTCTCATTGGCTGCTGTGTCTATCTATCTATCTATCTATCTATCTATATGTCTCTATCTCTATCTATCTATCTAGTGACTCTCAGGGCGGCGCGGCCCCCTTTTATACCCTTCCTGGACAATGAAGATGTTCCTGCACATGAAGATGTTCCTACACAGCAGCCATTGAGGATGTTCCTACACAGCAGCCTATGAAAATGTTCCTACACAGCAGCCAGATTGTGACATCACAGAGCATCCCTGTGATGTCACAATCTGGCTGCTGTGTAAGAACATTTTCATTGGCTGCTGTGTAGGAACATCCTCAATGGCTGCTGTGTAGGAACATCTTCATTGGCTGCTGTGTAGGAACAGTCTCATTGGCTGCTGTGTCTATCTATCTATCTATCTATCTATCTATCTATCTATCTATCTATCTATCTATCTATCTATCTATATGTCTCTATCTCTATCTATCTATCTAGTGACTCTCAGGGCGGCGCGGCCCCCTTTTATACCCTTCCTGGACGATGAAGATGTTCCTGCACATGAAGATGTTCCTACACAGCAGCCATTGAGGATGTTCCTACACAGCAGCCAATGAAAATGTTCCTACACAGCAGCCAGATTGTGACATCACAGAGCATCCCTGTGATGTCACAATCTGGCTGCTGTGTAGGAACAGTCTCATTGGCTGCTGTGTCTATCTATCTATCTATCTATCTATCTATCTATCTATATGTCTCTATCTCTATCTATCTATCTAGTGACTCTCAGGGCGGCGCGGCCCCCTTTTATACCCTTCCTGGACGATGAAGATGTTCCTGCATATGAAGATGTTCCTACACAGCAGCCATTGAGGATGTTCCTACACAGCAGCCAATGAAAATGTTCCTACACAGCAGCCAGATTGTGACATCACAGAGCATCCCTGTGATGTCACAATCTGGCTGCTGTGTAGGAACATTTTCATTGGCTGATGTGTAGGAACATCCTCAATGGCTGCTGTGTAGGAACATCTTCATTGGCTGCTGTGTAGGAACAGTCTCATTGGCTGCTGTGTCTGTCTATCTATCTATCTATCTATCTATCTATCTATCTATCTATCTATCTATATGTCTCTATCTCTATCTATCTATCTAGTGACTCTCAGGGCGGCGCGGCCCCCTTTTATACCCTTCCTGGACGATGAAGATGTTCCTGCACATGAAGATGTTCCTACACAGCAGCCATTGAGGATGTTCCTACACAGCAGCCAATGAAAATGTTCCTACACAGCAGCCAGATTGTGACATCACAGAGCATCCCTGTGATGTCACAATCTGGCTGCTGTGTAAGAACATTTTCATTGGCTGCTGTGTAGGAACATCCTCAATGGCTGCTGTGTAGGAACATCTTAATTGGCTGCTGTGTAGGAACAGTCTCATTGGCTGCTGTGTCTATCTATCTATCTATCTATCTATCTATATGTCTCTATCTCTATCTATCTATCTAGTGACTCTCAGGGCGGCGCAGCCCCCTTTTATACCCTTCCTGGACGATGAAGATGTTCCTGCACATGAAGATGTTCCTACACAGCAGCCATTGAGGATGTTCCTACACAGCAGCCAATGAAAATGTTCCTACACAGCAGCCAGATTGTGACATCACAGAGCATCCCTGTGATGTCACAATCTGGCTGCTGTGTAGGAACAGTCTCATTGGCTGCTGTGTCTATCTATCTATCTATCTATCTATCTATCTATCTATCTATCTATCTATCTATCTATCTATCTATCTATCTATCTATCTATATGTCTCTATCTCTATCTATCTATCTAGTGACTCTCAGGGCGGCGCGGCCCCCTTTTATACCCTTCCTGGACGATGAAGATGTTCCTGCACATTGTGACATCACAGAGCATCCCTGTGATGTCACAATCTGGCTGCTGTGTAGGAACAGTCTCATTGGCTGCTGTGTCTATCTATCTATCTATCTATCTATCTATCTATCTATCTATATGTCTCTATCTCTATCTATCTATCTAGTGACTCTCAGGGCGGCGCGGCCCCCTTTTATACCCTTCCTGGACGATGAAGATGTTCCTGCACATGAAGATGTTCCTACACAGCAGCCATTGAGGATGTTCCTACACAGCAGCCAATGAAAATGTTCCTACACAGCAGCCAGATTGTGACATCACAGAGCATCCCTGTGATGTCACAATCTGGCTGCTGTGTAAGAACATTTTCATTGGCTGCTGTGTAGGAACATCCTCAATGGCTGCTGTGTAGGAACATCTTCATTGGCTGCTGTGTAGGAACAGTCTCATTGGCTGCTGTGTCTATCTATCTATCTATCTATCTATCTATCTATCTATCTATATGTCTCTATCTCTATCTATCTATCTAGTGACTCTCAGGGCGGCGCGGCCCCCTTTTATACCCTTCCTGGACGATGAAGATGTTCCTGCACATGAAGATGTTCCTACACAGCAGCCATTGAGGATGTTCCTACACAGCAGCCAATGAAAATGTTCCTACACAGCAGCCAGATTGTGACATCACAGAGCATCCCTGTGATGTCACAATCTGGCTGCTGTGTAGGAACATTTTCATTGGCTGCTGTGTAGGAACATCCTCAATGGCTGCTGTGTAGGAACATCTTCATTGGCTGCTGTGTAGGAACAGTCTCATTGGCTGCTGTGTCTATCTATCTATCTATCTATCTATCTATCTATCTATCTATCTATCTATCTATCTATCTATCTATATGTCTCTATCTCTATCTATCTATCTAGTGACTCTCAGGGCGGCGCGGCCCCCTTTTATACCCTTCCTGGACGATGAAGATGTTCCTGCACATGAAGATGTTCCTACACAGCAGCCATTGAGGATGTTCCTACACAGCAGCCAATGAAAATGTTCCTACACAGCAGCCAGATTGTGACATCACAGAGCATCCCTGTGATGTCACAATCTGGCTGCTGTGTAAGAACATTTTCATTGGCTGCTGTGTAGGAACATCCTCAATGGCTGCTGTGTAGGAACATCTTCATTGGCTGCTGTGTAGGAACAGTCTCATTGGCTGCTGTGTCTATCTATCTATCTATCTATCTATCTATCTATCTATCTATCTATCTATCTATCTATCTATCTATCTATCTATCTATCTATATGTCTCTATCTCTATCTATCTATCTATCTAGTGACTCTCAGGGCGGCGTGGCCCCCTTTTATACCCTTCCTGGACGATGAAGATGTTCCTGCACATGAAGATGTTCCTACACAGCAGCCATTGAGGATGTTCCTACACAGCAGCCAATGAAAATGTTCCTACACAGCAGCCAGATTGTGACATCACAGAGCATCCCTGTGATGTCACAATCTGGCTGCTGTGTAGGAACATTTTCATTGGCTGCTGTGTAGGAACATCCTCAATGGCTGCTGTGTAGGAACATCTTCATTGGCTGCTGTGTAGGAACAGTCTCATTGGCTGCTGTGTCTATCTATCTATCTATCTATCTATCTATCTATCTATCTATCTATCTATCTATCTATCTATCTATCTATCTATCTATCTATATGTCTCTATCTCTATCTATCTATCTAGTGACTCTCAGGGCGGCCGTTTACCCGCGCTTCATTGAATTTCTTCACTTTGTCAATTTCTCAGCCGAGGCTGGACTTTGCCATTTTCCCACCTTAAGAGAGTCATTGTTACTCCCGCCGTTTACCCGCGCTTCATTGAATTTCTTCACTTTGTCAATTTCTCAGCCGAGGCTGGACTTTGCCATTTTCCCACCTTAAGAGAGTCATTGTTACTCCCGCCGTTTACCCGCGCTTCATTGAATTTCTTCACTTTGTCAATTTCTCAGCCGAGGCTGGACTTTGCCATTTTCCCACCTTAAGAGAGTCATTGTTACTCCCGCCGTTTACCCGCGCTTCATTGAATTTCTTCACTTTGTCAATTTCTCAGCCGAGGCTGGACTTTGCCATTTTCCCACCTTAAGAGAGTCATTGTTACTCCCGCCGTTTACCCGCGCTTCATTGAATTTCTTCACTTTGTCAATTTCTCAGCCGAGGCTGGACTTTGCCATTTTCCCACCTTAAGAGAGTCATTGTTACTCCCGCCGTTTACCCGCGCTTCATTGAATTTCTTCACTTTGTCAATTTCTCAGCCGAGGCTGGACTTTGCCATTTTCCCACCTTAAGAGAGTCATTGTTACTCCCGCCGTTTACCCGCGCTTCATTGAATTTCTTCACTTTGTCAATTTCTCAGCCGAGGCTGGACTTTGCCATTTTCCCACCTTAAGAGAGTCATTGTTACTCCCGCCGTTTACCCGCGCTTCATTGAATTTCTTCACTTTGTCAATTTCTCAGCCGAGGCCGGACTTTGCCATTTTCCCACCTTAAGAGAGTCATTGTTACTCCCGCCGTTTACCCGCGCTTCATTGAATTTCTTCACTTTGTCAATTTCTCAGCCGAGGCCGGACTTTGCCATTTTCCCACCTTAAGAGAGTCATTGTTACTCCCGCCGTTTACCCGCGCTTCATTGAATTTCTTCACTTTGTCAATTTCTCAGCCGAGGCCGGACTTTGCCATTTTCCCACCTTAAGAGAGTCATTGTTACTCCCGCCGTTTACCCGCGCTTCATTGAATTTCTTCACTTTGTCAATTTCTCAGCCGAGGCCGGACTTTGCCATTTTCCCACCTTAAGAGAGTCATTGTTACTCCCGCCGTTTACCCGCGCTTCATTGAATTTCTTCACTTGGTCAATTTCTCAGCCGAGGCCGGACTTTGCCATTTTCCCACCTTAAGAGAGTCATTGTTACTCCCGCCGTTTACCCGCGCTTCATTGAATTTCTTCACTTTGTCAATTTCTCAGCCGAGGCCGGACTTTGCCATTTTCCCACCTTAAGAGAGTCATTGTTACTCCCGCCGTTTACCCGCGCTTCATTGAATTTCTTCACTTTGTCAATTTCTCAGCCGAGGCCGGACTTTGCCATTTTCCCACCTTAAGAGAGTCATTGTTACTCCCGCCGTTTACCCGCGCTTCATTGAATTTCTTCACTTTGTCAATTTCTCAGCCGAGGCCGGACTTTGCCATTTTCCCACCTTAAGAGAGTCATTGTTACTCCCGCCGTTTACCCGCGCTTCATTGAATTTCTTCACTTTGTCAATTTCTCAGCCGAGGCTGGACTTTGCCATTTTCCCACCTTAAGAGAGTCATTGTTACTCCCGCCGTTTACCCGCGCTTCATTGAATTTCTTCACTTTGTCAATTTCTCAGCCGAGGCTGGACTTTGCCATTTTCCCACCTTAAGAGAGTCATTGTTACTCCCGCCGTTTACCCGCGCTTCATTGAATTTCTTCACTTTGTCAATTTCTCAGCCGAGGCTGGACTTTGCCATTTTCCCACCTTAAGAGAGTCATTGTTACTCCCGCCGTTTACACGCGCTTCATTGAATTTCTTCACTTTGTCAATTTCTCAGCCGAGGCTGGACTTTGCCATTTTCCCACCTTAAGAGAGTCATTGTTACTCCCGCCGTTTACCCGCGCTTCATTGAATTTCTTCACTTTGTCAATTTCTCAGCCGAGGCTGGACTTTGCCATTTTCCCACCTTAAGAGAGTCATTGTTACTCCCGCCGTTTACCCGCGCTTCATTGAATTTCTTCACTTTGTCAATTTCTCAGCCGAGGCTGGACTTTGCCATTTTCCCACCTTAAGAGAGTCATTGTTACTCCCGCCGTTTACCCGCGCTTCATTGAATTTCTTCACTTTGTCAATTTCTCAGCCGAGGCTGGACTTTGCCATTTTCCCACCTTAAGAGAGTCATTGTTACTCCCGCCGTTTACCCGCGCTTCATTGAATTTCTTCACTTTGTCAATTTCTCAGCCGAGGCTGGACTTTGCAATTTCCCACCTTAAGAGAGTCATTGTTACTCCCGCCGTTTACCCGCGCTTCATTGAATTTCTTCACTTTGTCAATTTCTCAGCCGAGGCTGGACTTTGCCATTTTCCCACCTTAAGAGAGTCATTGTTACTCCCGCCGTTTACCCGCGCTTCATTGAATTTCTTCACTTTGTCAATTTCTCAGCCGAGGCTGGACTTTGCCATTTTCCCACCTTAAGAGATTCATTGTTACTCCCGCCGTTTACCCGCGCTTCATTGAATTTCTTCACTTTGTCAATTTCTCAGCCGAGGCTGGACTTTGCCATTTTCCCACCTTAAGAGAGTCATTGTTACTCCCGCCGTTTAACCGCGCTTCATTGAATTTCTTCACTTTGTCAATTTCTCAGCCGAGGCTGGACTTTGCCATTTTCCCACCTTAAGAGAGTCATTGTTACTCCCGCCGTTTACCCGCGCTTCATTGAATTTCTTCACTTTGTCAATTTCTCAGCCGAGGCTGGACTTTGCCATTTTCCCACCTTAAGAGAGTCATTGTTACTCCCGCCGTTTACCCGCGCTTCATTGAATTTCTTCACTTTGTCAATTTCTCAGCCGAGGCTGGACTTTGCCATTTTCCCACCTTAAGAGAGTCATTGTTACTCCCGCCGTTTACCCGCGCTTCATTGAATTTCTTCACTTTGTCAATTTCTCAGCCGAGGCTGGACTTTGCCATTTTCCCACCTTAAGAGAGTCATTGTTACTCCCGCCGTTTACCCGCGCTTCATTGAATTTCTTCACTTTGTCAATTTATCAGCCGAGGCTGGACTTTGCCATTTTCCCACCTTAAGAGAGTCATTGTTACTCCCGCCATTACCCGCGCTTCATTGAATTTCTTCACTTTGTCAATTTCTCAGCCGAGGCTGGACTTTGCCATTTTCCCACCTTAAGAGAGTCATTGTTACTCCCGCCGTTTACCCGCGCTTCATTGAATTTCTTCACTTTGTCAATTTCTCAGCCGAGGCTGGACTTTGCCATTTTCCCACCTTAAGGGGAGACACGGTAGGTGAAAACATCGTTTTTCAACGCCCTGGTCAAATTTGAGATTTTGTGCTAGTTTGCTTCCATAACATGTCTTCTTTCATACTAGTGGAAATAAAACATCAAAAATACGCATTTAGATGTTTATTTTACTTCATTTAGTCTGTTTGCGTCTGTAGATTCTTCCTAAAATCACCAAAAGTTAGCCTTTTTTCGGAACGTCTCGCAGCGTTTATTTTCGTCTGGATCCGGTCATCCGGGTATCGTTTTAAAGATCTGGCTCTCGTGCACAATGTTATCGCAACCAAACCTGATAGTTTCATTTGTATCAGCAACCAATCGTGGAAATACAAAGGCGGGTTTGATGCTAACCGTGAAATCTCATTGGCTGTTGTTGATTTCTGAGAACGTGATTGGTTCAGCGCGTCATGTGACACGTTTCCACTTCCTTATATCTAATCCAAACAATGCCGTCTGTAAAGCGTTCTAAATGTAATAAGCAACAACGACAACAGTGTTTGCCCGCAAGGTTGAACAGAAAACATGAGAAACTAAATGGAAATGTTTACATTTATGAGATATAAAGTGCCTATTCGCGCAAGTTGTCATTAGCCGGTGCTAGCATGTCCAGTCAGCAGCAGGGAGATGAGGCTAGCGTTAGCATGTCCAGTGAGCAGCAGAGAGATGCGGCGCGTTTGAATGAGCTGATAACTGGGTTGATTTGTCCTAATTGTGCAGGGACTGGTATTAAAATTAACATAGATCCTCAGAATAGTGGGTTCTGTAGTACTTTGCTCTTAGAGTGCAGTCTTTGTGAGAAATGGCTATCGCAAAAGTGTCTACACATCGACTCGGCTTCATGATACAACTAGGAATGATGTTGCATTTGATGTCAATGTGAGGATGGTCCTCTTAGCGCACGAGTTAGGGTTGGGGTATGCAGCTCTCCAAAAGATTAGTAAAGTGTTGGATCCCAGGGCTTCATCTGAAAACGTATCAGGAACATGACAAGAGGGTGACAGGTAGGCTATTGAAACGTGTTCCCTCTCTCTCTAGCCAATATCAGAAGCCTATACATATGCACAGTAGTCTCTCTACCTGTGGCATATCTACATGCATCCATAAACTGACCAAATAAACTGTTTTAATTTCAGTTGCTGAAATAGAGAGAGGTATGGAGTCCTTTCACAGAAGCAGAGAGCAGATTAGGCAGGCATATGCAGATGTGGACCCAGAGGTAGGTAAGCTGACTGCCAATAAATGCAAAATGTTACAAAATTATTACAGTTATTGAGAATTATTACAATAATTCTCAATAACCAGCGTTCAGTGGACAACATGAAGGCGGCAATATGGGGTAGTCCGCTTCACTGATGACAACCCCATGCGCACCAGGAACATATTGTGGTTTTAGGACAGTTTTGGGGACTGCAGCTGAGTGGGTTCTACAGACCAGCTGCTTAGAACAGTTTTGTGAACTGCAGCTGAGTGGGTTCTACAAACCAGCTGCCTAGAACAGTTTTGTTGATAGCTAGTGTGGTGCCATCTGAGGAGTGACTCTGTAGACCTATGACGGCGTAGCTTGATGTCTCCTATGGTGTTGCTTTTGACGATGGTTATATCACTTGTTTGTTTGGCAATCTATATTTAGCTTCTATTGGTGTTTACCCTGCATTGTTTACCACATCTTGTCCTGTGTATTTATGAATCAGCTTACTCTTCATGTTCATTCATTCATTCATTCATGTTTTCTCCATGTAAAACGCTTAAAAAAACACAAAAAGCTAGATAATCTGTTTTCTCATGCATGTCCTCGTCAAATGTGTCTATCTTTGTCCATGATCTGTTTAACAAAATAATACAAGCTTTCTAAAAGGGAATGTTCTCTTCCCTACTAACATTGTCTCGTCTCTAGTCTCGTCTTACTAACATCCCACTCGTGGGCTGTACCTTGACGTGGTGAGTGGGCTTCCAACTAAACAGGTCTTACTTCTCTATACAAAATGTCTACTCCTGGACTATTTTGAATCCACAACATGCTGTGTTATTCAGTTTTCAGTTTCTATGTGTTTTCAGATGTTGTGTAATGTTGTTACTAATGATGTGATTGGATATTGTGTTTGTAAATATTGGTTTACAATGCAAATGTATGGTTTTTTACAATACAAATTTTCAAAGCCCGTTTTCTCAAAATGAGTTATTTCTCATCTTAGGGACATCAAAACCACCACTTGAGTAGCACCTACATACACCTAACTTTCCAGTTTTGTTCCAATCCATATTCTGAGAGTTTGTCCAAGGGGGATTTTTTAAATTTCATTCATAGCCTGATTTATATAACAGTTTATCCCTAAAACATGGCGAAAATTGGTCTTTTTATGACTGTTGACAGTATTTTCTGATTTCTGAAGTGAAGAAAAGAGATATCAAAAATCCCCCTTGGACAAAGTTTGAATAGGGATATGTGAACAAAATGAAACAAGAATTTTGAATCTGGCTTGAACCAGTTAAAAAAATTGATTTCCTGAAATTATGCAAATTAGCGCATATTTAGCACATATAATGCCTAATTTGCATATGTATCCATTAGATTTCAGAAAACTTGTAATACAAAAAAGATGCTCCTTAATGTACCTAACCAACTGGGGGAGTTTGATGGTGATACCTATTAAGGATTTTTTTTTCCTATTCACCTGGGGTGTCTCCCCTTAAAGGAATATGCTCGTTTTTGACAACCTGGACCTTATTTACGACATATTATAAGAAGTTTGACTCACCCAGATCACTTTTTTGTTGTTCGGAGGCCTGTAGAAGAAATATAAAATCCAGCGCGAGCCAGTATATCCATGTAATGGCGGCGCACGGGGCATAGGGAATGCCGTTTCTCAAAATCCATTTTCGGCCGCTAAACGGTTGTTTTCATCAATCACATTGCATGAATCGACAGTTGATATTCCTCTACGCCAGCCATTGTTGTTTTGGTTCCAAATAAGGGGTCTTGATCCTCTGTAACATGCTCTTTAGAAGCCTCTCCCCCACTTGCTCCAGCACGCATGCGCACAGGCCAGCGCGCAGACTTGCTATTCTCCATCTGTAGGCTACACTCGCGGCTCACATTCTCTGCGCTACGATTGGATTGTTGGTGCCTAGAATATTGTGTGCAATATGGCTGAATATTTGTCAGATTTAGAGGATCTAGAAAATGAATTAGAATATGACGGACGTCCATATCGTTTTGAGCCAGAGTATACGGACGAAGAGCTCCTTGAAAGGAGGGTGAGGAGACAGAGAGAGGAACAGCTGGCTCGAGAACAAACCGCTGCACGCTCCCGAAGAGATGGTAACTGGTGGTGTTTTTGCCTACATTGTCACCCTATGCCAACAGAGGAGGAATGCATTTGTTGCTCTGAGTGGGACTTGAGGCCAGACGATGCACGTCTGGAAGTCTGGAGAAATAACGACACATCGGACCCCACACAACAGTGTCTCACAACTCTTGAGGATTTTCCATCTCTGATCAACCGGGCAGTGGTCGAAACTTTCTTTCGTGTGCCAAAAGTGAACTGGAAGACCCAGCCAAAGCCTTTAGGACCAAATGGCCAACTTTCAATTGAGTAAGTAGACTACAAATAACATATGCATATAACAATCCGATCGTAGCGCAGAGAATGTGAGCCGCGAGTGTAGCCTACAGACGGAGAATAGCAAGTCTGCGCGCTGGCCTGTGCGCATGCGTGCTGGAGCAAGTGGGGGAGAGGCTTCTAAAGAGCATGTTACAGAGGATCAAGACCCCTTATTTGGAACCAAAACAACAATGGCTGGCGTAGAGGAATATCAACTGTCGATTCATGCAATGTGATTGATGAAAACAACCGTTTAGCGGCCGAAAATGGATTTTGAGAAACGGCATTCCCTATGCCCCGTGCGCCGCCATTACATGGATATACTGGCTCGCGCTGGATTTTATATTTCTTCTACAGGCCTACGAACAACAAAAAAGTGATCTGGGTGAGTCAAACTTCTTATAATATGTCGTAAATAAGGTCCAGGTTGTCAAAAACGAGCATATTCCTTTAAGAGAGTCATTGTTACTCCCGCCGTTTACCCGCGCTTCATTGAATTTCTTCACTTTGTCAATTTCTCAGCCGAGGCTGGACTTTGCCATTTTCCCACCTTAAGAGAGTCATTGTTACTCCCGCCGTTTACCCGCGCTTCATTGAATTTCTTCACTTTGTCAATTTCTCAGCCGAGGCTGGACTTTGCCATTTTCCCACCTTAAGAGAGTCATTGTTACTCCCGCCGTTTACCCGCGCTTCATTGAATTTCTTCACTTTGTCAATTTCTCAGCCGAGGCTGGACTTTGCCATTTTCCCACCTTAAGAGAGTCATTGTTACTCCCGCCGTTTACCCGCGCTTCATTGAATTTCTTCACTTTGTCAATTTCTCAGCCGAGGCTGGACTTTGCCATTTTCCCACCTTAAGAGAGTCATTGTTACTCCCGCCGTTTACCCGCGCTTCATTGAATTTCTTCACTTTGTCAATTTCTCAGCCGAGGCTGGACTTTGCCATTTTCCCACCTTAAGAGAGTCATTGTTACTCCCGCCGTTTACCCGCGCTTCATTGAATTTCTTCACTTTGTCAATTTCTCAGCCGAGGCTGGACTTTGCCATTTTCCCACCTTAAGAGAGTCATTGTTACTCCCGCATGGAAATTTGTGGCCCTGGTCATCCCTATAACTTGAAGACTTTGGAGCTCTTTCCTTCTCTCTCTCTCCCTCCAGACCTCTGCTGAAGGGGGGAGAATGCTCTCTCCTTCTCTCTCTCTCCCTCCATACCTCCAGCCCTCTGCTGAAGCGGGGAGAATGCTCTCTCCTTCTCTCTCTCTCCCGCCAGCCCTCTTCTGAAGGGGGGAGAATGCTCTCTCCTTCTCTCTCTCTCCCTCCAGACCTCTGCTGAAGGGGGGAGAATGCTATCTCCTTCTCTCTCTCTCCCTCCATACCTACAGCCCTCTTCTGAAGGGGGGAGAATGCTCTCTCCTTCTCTCTCTCTCCCTCCAGCCCTCTTCTGAAGGGGGGAGAATGCTCTCTCCTTCTCTCTCTCTCCCTCCAGCCCTCTTCTGAAGGGGGGAGAATGCTATCTCCTTCTCTCTCTCTCCCTCCATACCTCCAGCCCTCTTCTGAAGGGGGGAGAATGCTCTCTCCTTCTCTCTCTCCCTCCAGCCCTCTTCTGAAGGGGGGAGAATGCTCTCTCCTTCTCTCTCTCTCCCTCCAGCCCTCTTCTGAAGGGGGGAGAATGCTATCTCCTTCTCTCTCTCTCCCTCCATACCTCCAGCCCTCTTCTGAAGGGGGGAGAATGCTATCTCCTTCTCTCTCTCTCCCTCCATACCTCCAGCCTTCTTCTGAAGGGGGGAGAATGCTCTCTCCTTCTCTCTCTCTCCCTCCAGCCCTCCAGACCTCTGCTGAAGCGGGGAGAATGCTCTCTCCTTCTCTCTCTCTCCCTCCATACCTCCAGCCCTCTGCTGAAGGGGGGGGAATGCTCGCTCCGTTCCTGAGCCGGGGCACCATCTCGGGGTTGAGGACGCAGCCCCTCGGCCTCCTCGTCCATTCCCTCATTGGAACCCAGTCATTGAGACTCTGCCCAATTTATAACCCGCCGATACGTGTTCGAAATAGTACAGACCGCTTCTCAGATTTACCCGGAGCCCAAAAAAATCCCGGGAAGAGGCAGCCCGGGATTCCCGGGTGAGGTCACGGGGAGACGATTCTCTCCCGCCTATGGGGATTAAAGCAGTGCTTTATTTTCGGTGGTGCGGTTCCTCCCATATGTCGTTCTGTGGGTCCCCTCCACCGGGACTTTGTCATTTTTGTCAATTTCTCAGCCGAGGCTGGACTTTGCCATTTTCCCACCTTAAGAGAGTCATTGTTACTCCCGCCGTTTACCCGCGCTTCATTGAATTTCTTCACTTTGTCAATTTCTCAGCCGAGGCTGGACTTTGCCATTTTCCCACCTTAAGAGAGTCATTGTTACTCCCGCCGTTTACCCGCGCTTCATTGAATTTCTTCACTTTGTCAATTTCTCAGCCGAGGCTGGACTTTGCCATTTTCCCACCTTAAGAGAGTCATTGTTACTCCCGCCATTTACCCGCGCTTCATTGAATTTCTTCACTTTGTCAATTTCTCAGCCGAGGCTGGACTTTGCCATTTTCCCACCTTAAGAGAGTCATTGTTACTCCCGCCGTTTACCCGCGCTTCATTGAATTTCTTCACTTTGTCAATTTCTCAGCCGAGGCTGGACTTTGCCATTTTCCCACCTTAAGAGAGTCATTGTTACTCCCGCCGTTACCCGCGCTTCATTGAATTTCTTCACTTTGTCAATTTCTCAGCCGAGGCTGGACTTTGCCATTTTCCCACCTTAAGAGAGTCATTGTTACTCCCGCCGTTTACCCGCGCTTCATTGAATTTCTTCACTTTGTCAATTTCTCAGCCGAGGCTGGACTTTGCCATTTTCCCACCTTAAGAGAGTCATTGTTACTCCCGCCGTTTACCCGCGCTTCATTGAATTTCTTCACTTTGTCAATTTCTCAGCCGAGGCTGGACTTTGCCATTTTCCCACCTTAAGAGAGTCATTGTTACTCCCGCCGTTTACCCGCGCTTCATTGAATTTCTTCACTTTGTCAATTTCTCAGCCGAGGCTGGACTTTGCCATTTTCCCACCTTAAAAGAGTCATTGTTACTCCCGCCGTTTACCCGCGCTTCATTGAATTTCTTCACTTTGTCAATTTCTCAGCCGAGGCTGGACTTTGCCATTTTCCCACCTTAAGAGAGTCATTGTTACTCCCGCCGTTTACCCGCGCTTCATTGAATTTCTTCACTTTGTCAATTTCTCAGCCGAGGCTGGACTTTGCCATTTTCCCACCTTAAGAGAGTCATTGTTACTCCCGCCGTTTACCCGCGCTTCATTGAATTTCTTCACTTTGTCAATTTCTCAGCCGAGGCTGGACTTTGCCATTTTCCCACCTTAAGAGAGTCATTGTTACTCCCGCCGTTTACCCGCGCTTCATTGAATTTCTTCACTTTGTCAATTTCTCAGCCGAGGCTGGACTTTGCCATTTTCCCACCTTAAGAGAGTCATTGTTACTCCCGCCGTTTACCCGCGCTTCATTGAATTTCTTCACTTTGTCAATTTCTCAGCCGAGGCTGGACTTTGCCATTTTCCCACCTTAAGAGAGTCATTGTTACTCCCGCCGTTTACCCGCGCTTCATTGAATTTCTTCACTTTGTCAATTTCTCAGCCGAGGCTGGACTTTGCCATTTTCCCACCTTAAGAGAGTCATTGTTACTCCCGCATGGAAATTTGTGGCCCTGGTCATCCCTATAACTTGAAGACTTTGGAGCTCTTTCCTTCTCTCTCTCTCCCTCCAGACCTCTGCTGAAGGGGGGAGAATGCTCTCTCCTTCTCTCTCTCTCCCTCCATACCTCCAGCCCTCTGCTGAAGCGGGGAGAATGCTCTCTCCTTCTCTCTCTCTCCCTCCAGCCCTCTTCTGAAGGGGGGAGAATGCTCTCTCCTTCTCTCTCTCTCCCTCCAGACCTCTGCTGAAGGGGGGAGAATGCTATCTCCTTCTCTCTCTCTCCCTCCATACCTACAGCCCTCTTCTGAAGGGGGGAGAATGCTCTCTCCTTCTCTCTCTCTCCCTCCAGCCCTCTTCTGAAGGGGGGAGAATGCTCTCTCCTTCTCTCTCTCTCCCTCCAGCCCTCTTCTGAAGGGGGGAGAATGCTATCTCCTTCTCTCTCTCTCCCTCCATACCTCCAGCCCTCTTCTGAAGGGGGGAGAATGCTCTCTCCTTCTCTCTCTCTCCCTCCAGCCCTCTTCTGAAGGGGGGAGAATGCTCTCTCCTTCTCTCTCTCTCCCTCCAGCCCTCTTCTGAAGGGGGGAGAATGCTATCTCCTTCTCTCTCTCTCCCTCCATACCTCCAGCCCTCTTCTGAAGGGGGGAGAATGCTATCTCCTTCTCTCTCTCTCCCTCCATACCTCCAGCCTTCTTCTGAAGGGGGGAGAATGCTCTCTCCTTCTCTCTCTCTCCCTCCAGCCCTCCAGACCTCTGCTGAAGCGGGGAGAATGCTCTCTCCTTCTCTCTCTCTCCCTCCATACCTCCAGCCCTCTGCTGAAGGGGGGGGAATGCTCGCTCCGTTCCTGAGCCGGGGCACCATCTCGGGGTTGAGGACGCAGCCCCTCGGCCTCCTCGTCCATTCCCTCATTGGAACCCAGTCATTGAGACTCTGCCCAATTTATAACCCGCCGATACGTGTTCGAAATAGTACAGACCGCTTCTCAGATTTACCCGGAGCCCAAAAAAATCCCGGGAAGAGGCAGCCCGGGATTCCCGGGTGAGGTCCCGGGGAGACGATTCTCTCCCGCCTATGGGGATTAAAGCAGTGCTTTATTTTCGGTGGTGCGGTTCCTCCCATATGTCGTTCTGTGGGTCCCCTCCACCGGGACTTTGTCATTTTTGTCAATTTCTCAGCCGAGGCTGGACTTTGCCATTTTCCCACCTTAAGAGAGTCATTGTTACTCCCGCCGTTTACCCGCGCTTCATTGAATTTCTTCACTTTGTCAATTTCTCAGCCGAGGCTGGACTTTGCCATTTTCCCACCTTAAGAGAGTCATTGTTACTCCCACCGTTTACCCGCGCTTCATTGAATTTCTTCACTTTGTCAATTTCTCAGCCGAGGCTGGACTTTGCCATTTTCCCACCTTAAGAGAGTCATTGTTACTCCCGCCGTTTACCCGCGCTTCATTGAATTTCTTCACTTTGTCAATTTCTCAGCCGAGGCTGGACTTTGCCATTTTCCCACCTTAAGAGAGTCATTGTTACTCACGCCGTTTACCCGCGCTTCATTGAATTTCTTCACTTTGTCAATTTCTCAGCCGAGGCTGGACTTTGCCATTTTCCCACCTTAAGAGAGTCATTGTTACTCCCGCCGTTTACCCGCGCTTCATTGAATTTCTTCACTTTGTCAATTTCTCAGCCGAGGCTGGACTTTGCCATTTTCCCACCTTAAGAGAGTCATTGTTACTCCCGCCGTTTACCCGCGCTTCATTGAATTTCTTCACTTTGTCAATTTCTCAGCCGAGGCTGGACTTTGCCATTTTCCCACCTTAAGAGAGTCATTGTTACTCCCGCCGTTTACCCGCGCTTCATTGAATTTCTTCACTTTGTCAATTTCTCAGCCGAGGCTGGACTTTGCCATTTTCCCACCTTAAGAGAGTCATTGTTACTCCCGCCGTTTACCCGCGCTTCATTGAATTTCTTCACTTTGTCAATTTCTCAGCCGAGGCTGGACTTTGCCATTTTCCCACCTTAAGAGAGTCATTGTTACTCCCGCCGTTTACCCGCGCTTCATTGAATTTCTTCACTTTGTCAATTTCTCAGCCGAGGCTGGACTTTGCCATTTTCCCACCTTAAGAGAGTCATTGTTACTCCCGCCGTTTACCCGCGCTTCATTGAATTTCTTCGCTTTGTCAATTTCTCAGCCGAGGCTGGACTTTGCCATTTTCCCACCTTAAGAGAGTCATTGTTACTCCCGCCGTTTACCCGCGCTTCATTGAATTTCTTCACTTTGTCAATTTCTCAGCCGAGGCTGGACTTTGCCATTTTCCCACCTTAAGAGAGTCATTGTTACTCCCGCCGTTTACCCACGCTTCATTGAATTTCTTCACTTTGTCAATTTCTCAGCCGAGGCTGGACTTTGCCATTTTCCCACCTTAAGAGAGTCATTGTTACTCCCGCCGTTTACCCGCGCTTCATTGAATTTCTTCACTTTGTCAATTTCTCAGCCGAGGCTGGACTTTGCCATTTTCCCACCTTAAGAGAGTCATTGTTACTCCCGCCGTTTAACCGCGCTTCATTGAATTTCTTCACTTTGTCAATTTCTCAGCCGAGGCTGGACTTTGCCATTTTCCCACCTTAAGAGAGTCATTGTTACTCCCGCCGTTTACCCGCGCTTCATTGAATTTCTTCACTTTGTCAATTTCTCAGCCGAGGCTGGACTTTGCCATTTTCCCACCTTAAGAGAGTCATTGTTACTCCCGCCGTTTACCCGCGCTTCATTGAATTTCTTCACTTTGTCAATTTCTCAGCCGAGGCTGGACTTTGCCATTTTCCCACCTTAAGAGAGTCATTGTTACTCCCGCCGTTTACCCGCGCTTCATTGAATTTCTTCACTTTGTCAATTTCTCAGCCGAGGCTGGACTTTGCCATTTTCCCACCTTAAGAGAGTCATTGTTACTCCCGCCGTTTACCCGCGCTTCATTGAATTTCTTCACTTTGTCAATTTCTCAGCCGAGGCTGGACTTTGCCATTTTCCCACCTTAAGAGAGTCATTGTTACTCCCGCCGTTTACCCGCGCTTCATTGAATTTCTTCACTTTGTCAATTTCTCAGCCGAGGCTGGACTTTGCCATTTTCCCACCTTAAGAGAGTCATTGTTACTCCCGCCGTTTACCCGCGCTTCATTGAATTTCTTCACTTTGTCAATTTCTCAGCCGAGGCTGGACTTTGCCATTTTCCCACCTTAAGAGAGTCATTGTTACTCCCGCCGTTTACCCGCGCTTCATTGAATTTCTTCACTTTGTCAATTTCTCAGCCGAGGCTGGACTTTGCCATTTTCCCACCTTAAGAGAGTCATTGTTACTCCCGCCGTTTACCCGCGCTTCATTGAATTTCTTCACTTTGTCAATTTCTCAGCCGAGGCTGGACTTTGCCATTTTCCCACCTTAAGAGAGTCATTGTTACTCCCGCCGTTTACCCGCGCTTCATTGAATTTCTTCACTTTGTCAATTTCTCAGCCGAGGCTGGACTTTGCCATTTTCCCACCTTAAGAGGGTCATTGTTACTCCCGCCGTTTACCCGCGCTTCATTGAATTTCTTCACTTTGTCAATTTGTCAGCCGAGGCTGGACTTTGCCATTTTCCCACCTTAAGAGAGTCATTGTTACTCCCGCCGTTTACCCGCGCTTCATTGAATTTCTTCACTTTGTCAATTTCTCAGCCGAGGCTGGACTTTGCCATTTTCCCACCTTAAGAGAGTCATTGTTACTCCCGCCGTTTACCCGCGCTTCATTGAATTTCTTCACTTTGTCAATTTCTCAGCCGAGGCTGGACTTTGCCATTTTCCCACCTTAAGAGAGTCATTGTTACTCCCGCCGTTTACCCGCGCTTCATTGAATTTCTTCACTTTGTCAATTTCTCAGCCGAGGCTGGACTTTGCCATTTTCCCACCTTAAGAGAGTCATTGTTACTCCCGCCGTTTACCCGCGCTTCATTGAATTTCTTCACTTTGTCAATTTCTCAGCCGAGGCTGGACTTTGCCATTTTCCCACCTTAAGAGAGTCATTGATACTCCCGCCGTTTACCCGCGCTTCATTGAATTTCTTCACTTTGTCAATTTCTCAGCCGAGGCTGGACTTTGCCATTTTCCCACCTTAAGAGAGTCATTGTTACTCCCGCCGTTTACCCGCGCTTCATTGAATTTCTTCACTTTGTCAATTTCTCAGCCGAGGCTGGACTTTGCCATTTTCCCACCTTAAGAGAGTCATTGTTACTCCCGCCGTTTACCCGCGCTTCATTGAATTTCTTCACTTTGTCAATTTCTCAGCCGAGGCTGGACTTTGCCATTTTCCCACCTTAAGAGAGTCATTGTTACTCCCGCCGTTTAACCGCGCTTCATTGAATTTCTTCACTTTGTCAATTTCTCAGCCGAGGCTGGACTTTGCCATTTTCCCACCTTAAGAGAGTCATTGTTACTCCCGCCGTTTACCCGCGCTTCATTGAATTTCTTCACTTTGTCAATTTCTCAGCCGAGGCTGGACTTTGCCATTTTCCCACCTTAAGAGAGTCATTGTTACTCCCGCCGTTTACCCGCGCTTCATTGAATTTCTTCACTTTGTCAATTTCTCAGCCGAGGCTGGACTTTGCCATTTTCCCACCTTAAGAGAGTCATTGTTACTCCCGCCGTTTACCCGCGCTTCATTGAATTTCTTCACTTTGTCAATTTCTCAGCCGAGGCTGGACTTTGCCATTTTCCCACCTTAAGAGAGTCATTGTTACTCCCGCCGTTTACCCGCGCTTCATTGAATTTCTTCACTTTGTCAATTTCTCAGCCGAGGCTGGACTTTGCCATTTTCCCACCTTAAGAGAGTCATTATTACTCCCGCCGTTTACCCGCGCTTCATTGAATTTCTTCACTTTGTCAATTTCTCAGCCGAGGCTGGACTTTGCCATTTTCCCACCTTAAGAGAGTCATTGTTACTCCCGCCGTTTACCCGCGCTTCATTGAATTTCTTCACTTTGTCAATTTCTCAGCCGAGGCTGGACTTTGCCATTTTCCCACCTTAAGAGAGTCATTGTTACTCCCGCCGTTTACCCGCGCTTCATTGAATTTCTTCACTTTGTCAATTTCTCAGCCGAGGCTGGACTTTGCCATTTTCCCACCTTAAGAGAGTCATTGTTACTCCCGCCGTTTACCCGCGCTTCATTGAATTTCTTCACTTTGTCAATTTCTCAGCCGAGGCTGGACTTTGCCATTTTCCCACCTTAAGAGAGTCATTGTTACTCCCGCCGTTTACCCGCGCTTCATTGAATTTCTTCACTTTGTCAATTTCTCAGCCGAGGCTGGACTTTGCCATTTTCCCACCTTAAGAGAGTCATTGTTACTCCCGCCGTTACCCGCGCTTCATTGAATTTCTTCACTTTGTCAATTTCTCAGCCGAGGCTGGACTTTGCCATTTTCCCACCTTAAGAGAGTCATTGTTACTCCCGCCGTTTACCCGCGCTTCATTGAATTTCTTCACTTTGTCAATTTCTCAGCCGAGGCTGGACTTTGCCATTTTCCCACCTTAAGGGGAGACACGGTAGGTGAAATTTGAGATTTTGTGCTAGTTTGCTTCCATAACATGTCTTCTTTCATACTAGTGGAAATAAAACATCAAAAATACGCATTTAGATGTTTATTTTACTTCATTTAGTCTGTTTGCGTCTGTAGATTCTTCCTAAAATCACCAAAAGTTAGCCTTTTTTCGGAACGTCTCGCAGCGTTTCTTTTCGTCTGGATCCGGTCATCCGGGTATCGTTTTAAAGATCTGGCTCTCGTGCACAATGTTATCGCAACCAAACCTGATAGTTTCATTTGTATCAGCAACCAATCGTGGAAATACAAAGGCGGGTTTGATGCTAACCGTGAAATCTCATTGGCTGTTGTTGATTTCTGAGAACGTGATTGGTTCAGCGCGTCATGTGACACGTTTCCACTTCCTTATATCTAATCCAAACAATGCCGTCTGTAAAGCGTTCTAAATGTTATAAGCAACAACGACAACAGTGTTTGCCCGCAAGGTTGAACAGAAAACATGAGAAACTAAATGGAAATGTTTACATTTATGAGATATAAAGTGCCTATTCGCGCAAGTTGTCATTAGCCGGTGCTAGCATGTCCAGTCAGCAGCAGGGAGATGAGGCTAGCGTTAGCATGTCCAGTGAGCAGCAGAGAGATGCGGCGCGTTTGAATGAGCTGATAACTGGGTTGATTTGTCCTAATTGTGCAGGGACTGGTATTAAAATTAACATAGATCCTCAGAATAGTGGGTTCTGTAGTACTTTGCTCTTAGAGTGCAGTCTTTGTGAGAAATGGCTATCGCAAAAGTGTCTACACATCGACTCGGCTTCATGATACAACTAGGAATGATGTTGCATTTGATGTCAATGTGAGGATGGTCCTCTTAGCGCACGAGTTAGGGTTGGGGTATGCAGCTCTCCAAAAGATTAGTAAAGTGTTGGATCCCAGGGCTTCATCTGAAAACGTATCAGGAACATGACAAGAGGGTGACAGGTAGGCTATTGAAACGTGTTCCCTCTCTCTCTAGCCAATATCAGAAGCCTATACATATGCACAGTAGTCTCTCTACCTGTGGCATATCTACATGCATCCATAAACTGACCAAATAAACTGTTTTAATTTCAGTTGCTGAAATAGAGAGAGGTATGGAGTCCTTTCACAGAAGCAGAGAGCAGATTAGGCAGGCATATGCAGATGTGGACCCAGAGGTAGGTAAGCTGACTGCCAATAAATGCAAAATGTTACAAAATTATTACAGTTATTGAGAATTATTACAATAATTCTCAATAACCAGCGTTCAGTGGACAACATGAAGGCGGCAATATGGGGTAGTCCGCTTCACTGATGACAACCCCATGCGCACCAGGAACATATTGTGGTTTTAGGACAGTTTTGGGGACTGCAGCTGAGTGGGTTCTACAGACCAGCTGCTTAGAACAGTTTTGTGAACTGCAGCTGAGTGGGTTCTACAAACCAGCTGCCTAGAACAGTTTTGTTGATAGCTAGTGTGGTGCCATCTGAGGAGTGACTCTGTAGACCTATGACGGCGTAGCTTGATGTCTCCTATGGTGTTGCTTTTGACGATGGTTATATCACTTGTTTGTTTGGCAATCTATATTTAGCTTCTATTGGTGTTTACCCTGCATTGTTTACCACATCTTGTCCTGTGTATTTATGAATCAGCTTACTCTTCATGTTCATTCATTCATTCATTCATGTTTTCTCCATGTAAAACGCTTAAAAAAACACAAAAAGCTAGATAATCTGTTTTCTCATGCATGTCCTCGTCAAATGTGTCTATCTTTGTCCATGATCTGTTTAACAAAATAATACAAGCTTTCTAAAAGGGAATGTTCTCTTCCCTACTAACATTGTCTCGTCTCTAGTCTCGTCTTACTAACATCCCACTCGTGGGCTGTACCTTGACGTGGTGAGTGGGCTTCCAACTAAACAGGTCTTACTTCTCTATACAAAATGTCTACTCCTGGACTATTTTGAATCCACAACATGCTGTGTTATTCAGTTTTCAGTTTCTATGTGTTTTCAGATGTTGTGTAATGTTGTTACTAATGATGTGATTGGATATTGTGTTTGTAAATATTGGTTTACAATGCAAATGTATGGTTTTTTACAATACAAATTTTCAAAGCCCGTTTTCTCAAAATGAGTTATTTCTCATCTTAGGGACATCAAAACCACCACTTGAGTAGCACCTACATACACCTAACTTTCCAGTTTTGTTCCAATCCATATTCTGAGAGTTTGTCCAAGGGGGATTTTTTAAATTTCATTCATAGCCTGATTTATATAACAGTTTATCCCTAAAACATGGCGAAAATTGGTCTTTTTATGACTGTTGACAGTATTTTCTGATTTCTGAAGTGAAGAAAAGAGATATCAAAAATCCCCCTTGGACAAAGTTTGAATAGGGATATGTGAACAAAATGAAACAAGAATTTTGAATCTGGCTTGAACCAGTTAAAAAAATTGATTTCCTGAAATTATGCAAATTAGCGCATATTTAGCACATATAATGCCTAATTTGCATATGTATCCATTAGATTTCAGAAAACTTGTAATACAAAAAAGATGCTCCTTAATGTACCTAACCAACTGGGGGAGTTTGATGGTGATACCTATTAAGGATTTTTTTTTCCTATTCACCTGGGGTGTCTCCCCTTAAAGGAATATGCTCGTTTTTGACAACCTGGACCTTATTTACGACATATTATAAGAAGTTTGACTCACCCAGATCACTTTTTTGTTGTTCGGAGGCCTGTAGAAGAAATATAAAATCCAGCGCGAGCCAGTATATCCATGTAATGGCGGCGCACGGGGCATAGGGAATGCCGTTTCTCAAAATCCATTTTCGGCCGCTAAACGGTTGTTTTCATCAATCACATTGCATGAATCGACAGTTGATATTCCTCTACGCCAGCTATTGTTGTTTTGGTTCCAAATAAGGGGTCTTGATCCTCTGTAACATGCTCTTTAGAAGCCTCTCCCCCACTTGCTCCAGCACGCATGCGCACAGGCCAGCGCGCAGACTTGCTATTCTCCATCTGTAGGCTACACTCGCGGCTCACATTCTCTGCGCTACGATTGGATTGTTGGTGCCTAGAATATTGTGTGCAATATGGCTGAATATTTGTCAGATTTAGAGGATCTAGAAAATGAATTAGAATATGACGGACGTCCATATCGTTTTGAGCCAGAGTATACGGACGAAGAGCTCCTTGAAAGGAGGGTGAGGAGACAGAGAGAGGAACAGCTGGCTCGAGAACAAACCGCTGCACGCTCCCGAAGAGATGGTAACTGGTGGTGTTTTTGCCTACATTGTCACCCTATGCCAACAGAGGAGGAATGCATTTGTTGCTCTGAGTGGGACTTGAGGCCAGACGATGCACGTCTGGAAGTCTCGAGAAATAACGACACATCGGACCACACACAACAGTGTCTCACAACTCTTGAGGATTTTCCATCTCTGATCAACCGGGCAGTGGTCGAAACTTTCTTTCGTGTGCCAAAAGTGAACTGGAAGACCCAGCCAAAGCCTTTAGGACCAAATGGCCAACTTTCAATTGAGTAAGTAGACTACAAATAACATATGCATATAACAATCCGATCGTAGCGCAGAGAATGTGAGCCGCGAGTGTAGCCTACAGACGGAGAATAGCAAGTCTGCGCGCTGGCCTGTGCGCATGCGTGCTGGAGCAAGTGGGGGAGAGGCTTCTAAAGAGCATGTTACAGAGGATCAAGACCCCTTATTTGGAACCAAAACAACAATGGCTGGCGTAGAGGAATATCAACTGTCGATTCATTCAATGTGATTGATGAAAACAACCGTTTAGCGGCCGAAAATGGATTTTGAGAAACGGCATTCCCTATGCCCCGTGCGCCGCCATTACATGGATATACTGGCTCGCGCTGGATTTTATATTTCTTCTACAGGCCTCCGAACAACAAAAAAGTGATCTGGGTGAGTCAAACTTCTTATAATATGTCGTAAATAAGGTCCAGGTTGTCAAAAACGAGCATATTCCTTTAAGAGAGTCATTGTTACTCCCGCCGTTTACCCGCGCTTCATTGAATTTCTTCACTTTGTCAATTTCTCAGCCGAGGCTGGACTTTGCCATTTTCCCACCTTAAGAGAGTCATTGTTACTCCCGCCGTTTACCCGCGCTTCATTGAATTTCTTCACTTTGTCAATTTCTCAGCCGAGGCTGGACTTTGCCATTTTCCCACCTTAAGAGAGTCATTGTTACTCCCGCCGTTTACCCGCGCTTCATTGAATTTCTTCACTTTGTCAATTTCTCAGCCGAGGCTGGACTTTGCCATTTTCCCACCTTAAGAGAGTCATTGTTACTCCCGCCGTTTACCCGCGCTTCATTGAATTTCTTCACTTTGTCAATTTCTCAGCCGAGGCTGGACTTTGCCATTTTCCCACCTTAAGAGAGTCATTGTTACTCCCGCCGTTTACCCGCGCTTCATTGAATTTCTTCACTTTGTCAATTTCTCAGCCGAGGCTGGACTTTGCCATTTTCCCACCTTAAGAGAGTCATTGTTACTCCCGCCGTTTACCCGCGCTTCATTGAATTTCTTCACTTTGTCAATTTCTCAGCCGAGGCTGGACTTTGCCATTTTCCCACCTTAAGAGAGTCATTGTTACTCCCGCCGTTTACCCGCGCTTCATTGAATTTCTTCACTTTGTCAATTTCTCAGCCGAGGCTGGACTTTGCCATTTTCCCACCTTAAGAGAGTCATTGTTACTCCCGCCGTTTACCCGCGCTTCATTGAATTTCTTCACTTTGTCAATTTCTCAGCCGAGGCTGGACTTTGCCATTTTCCCACCTTAAGAGAGTCATTGTTACTCCCGCCGTTTACCCGCGCTTCATTGAATTTCTTCACTTTGTCAATTTCTCAGCCGAGGCTGGACTTTGCCATTTTCCCACCTTAAGAGAGTCATTGTTACTCCCGCATGGAAATTTGTGGCCCTGGTCATCCCTATAACTTGAAGACTTTGGAGCTCTTTCCTTCTCTCTCTCTCCCTCCAGACCTCTGCTGAAGGGGGGAGAATGCTCTCTCCTTCTCTCTCTCTCCCTCCATACCTCCAGCCCTCTGCTGAAGCGGGGAGAATGCTCTCTCCTTCTCTCTCTCTCCCTCCAGCCCTCTTCTGAAGGGGGGAGAATGCTCTCTCCTTCTCTCTCTCTCCCTCCAGACCTCTGCTGAAGGGGGGAGAATGCTATCTCCTTCTCTCTCTCTCCCTCCATACCTACAGCCCTCTTCTGAAGGGGGGAGAATGCTCTCTCCTTCTCTCTCTCTCCCTCCAGCCCTCTTCTGAAGGGGGGAGAATGCTCTCTCCTTCTCTCTCTCTCCCTCCAGCCCTCTTCTGAAGGGGGGAGAATGCTATCTCCTTCTCTCTCTCTCCCTCCATACCTCCAGCCCTCTTCTGAAGGGGGGAGAATGCTCTCTCCTTCTCTCTCTCCCTCCAGCCCTCTTCTGAAGGGGGGAGAATGCTCTCTCCTTCTCTCTCTCTCCCTCCAGCCCTCTTCTGAAGGGGGGAGAATGCTATCTCCTTCTCTCTCTCTCCCTCCATACCTCCAGCCCTCTTCTGAAGGGGGGAGAATGCTATCTCCTTCTCTCTCTCTCCCTCCATACCTCCAGCCTTCTTCTGAAGGGGGGAGAATGCTCTCTCCTTCTCTCTCTCTCCCTCCAGCCCTCCAGACCTCTGCTGAAGCGGGGAGAATGCTCTCTCCTTCTCTCTCTCTCCCTCCATACCTCCAGCCCTCTGCTGAAGGGGGGGGAATGCTCGCTCCGTTCCTGAGCCGGGGCACCATCTCGGGGTTGAGGACGCAGCCCCTCGGCCTCCTCGTCCATTCCCTCATTGGAACCCAGTCATTGAGACTCTGCCCAATTTATAACCCGCCGATACGTGTTCGAAATAGTACAGACCGCTTCTCAGATTTACCCGGAGCCCAAAAAAATCCCGGGAAGAGGCAGCCCGGGATTCCCGGGTGAGGTCCCGGGGAGACGATTCTCTCCCGCCTATGGGGATTAAAGCAGTGCTTTATTTTCGGTGGTGCGGTTCCTCCCATATGTCGTTCTGTGGGTCCCCTCCACCGGGACTTTGTCATTTTTGTCAATTTCTCAGCCGAGGCTGGACTTTGCCATTTTCCCACCTTAAGAGAGTCATTGTTACTCCCGCCGTTTACCCGCGCTTCATTGAATTTCTTCACTTTGTCAATTTCTCAGCCGAGGCTGGACTTTGCCATTTTCCCACCTTAAGAGAGTCATTGTTACTCCCGCCGTTTACCCGCGCTTCATTGAATTTCTTCACTTTGTCAATTTCTCAGCCGAGGCTGGACTTTGCCATTTTCCCACCTTAAGAGAGTCATTGTTACTCCCGCCGTTTACCCGCGCTTCATTGAATTTCTTCACTTTGTCAATTTCTCAGCCGAGGCTGGACTTTGCCATTTTCCCACCTTAAGAGAGTCATTGTTACTCCCGCCGTTTACCCGCGCTTCATTGAATTTCTTCACTTTGTCAATTTCTCAGCCGAGGCTGGACTTTGCCATTTTCCCACCTTAAGAGAGTCATTGTTACTCCCGCCGTTACCCGCGCTTCATTGAATTTCTTCACTTTGTCAATTTCTCAGCCGAGGCTGGACTTTGCCATTTTCCCACCTTAAGAGAGTCATTGTTACTCCCGCCGTTTACCCGCGCTTCATTGAATTTCTTCACTTTGTCAATTTCTCAGCCGAGGCTGGACTTTGCCATTTTCCCACCTTAAGAGAGTCATTGTTACTCCCGCCGTTTACCCGCGCTTCATTGAATTTCTTCACTTTGTCAATTTCTCAGCCGAGGCTGGACTTTGCCATTTTCCCACCTTAAGAGAGTCATTGTTACTCCCGCCGTTTACCCGCGCTTCATTGAATTTCTTCACTTTGTCAATTTCTCAGCCGAGGCTGGACTTTGCCATTTTCCCACCTTAAGAGAGTCATTGTTACTCCCGCATGGAAATTTGTGGCCCTGGTCATCCCTATAACTTGAAGACTTTGGAGCTCTTTCCTTCTCTCTCTCTCCCTCCAGACCTCTGCTGAAGGGGGGAGAATGCTCTCTCCTTCTCTCTCTCTCCCTCCATACCTCCAGCCCTCTGCTGAAGCGGGGAGAATGCTCTCTCCTTCTCTCTCTCTCCCTCCAGCCCTCTTCTGAAGGGGGGAGAATGCTCTCTCCTTCTCTCTCTCTCCCTCCAGACCTCTGCTGAAGGGGGGAGAATGCTATCTCCTTCTCTCTCTCTCCCTCCATACCTACAGCCCTCTTCTGAAGGGGGGAGAATGCTCTCTCCTTCTCTCTCTCTCCCTCCAGCCCTCTTCTGAAGGGGGGAGAATGCTCTCTCCTTCTCTCTCTCTCCCTCCAGCCCTCTTCTGAAGGGGGGAGAATGCTATATCCTTCTCTCTCTCTCCCTCCATACCTCCAGCCCTCTTCTGAAGGGGGGAGAATGCTCTCTCCTTCTCTCTCTCCCTCCAGCCCTCTTCTGAAGGGGGGAGAATGCTCTCTCCTTCTCTCTCTCTCCCTCCAGCCCTCTTCTGAAGGGGGGAGAATGCTATCTCCTTCTCTCTCTCTCCCTCCATACCTCCAGCCCTCTTCTGAAGGGGGGAGAATGCTATCTCCTTCTCTCTCTCTCCCTCCAGCCCTCTTCTGAAGGGGGGAGAATGCTATCTCCTTCTCTCTCTCTCCCTCCATACCTCCAGCCCTCTTCTGAAGGGGGGAGAATGCTATCTCCTTCTCTCTCTCTCCCTCCATACCTCCAGCCTTCTTCTGAAGGGGGGAGAATGCTCTCTCCTTCTCTCTCTCTCTCCCTCCAGCCCTCCAGACCTCTGCTGAAGCGGGGAGAATGCTCTCTCCTTCTCTCTCTCTCCCTCCATACCTCCAGCCCTCTGCTGAAGGGGGGGGAATGCTCGCTCCGTTCCTGAGCCGGGGCACCATCTCGGGGTTGAGGACGCAGCCCCTCGGCCTCCTCGTCCATTCCCTCATTGGAACCCAGTCATTGAGACTCTGCCCAATTTATAACCCGCCGATACGTGTTCGAAATAGTACAGACCGCTTCTCAGATTTACCCGGAGCCCAAAAAAATCCCGGGAAGAGGCAGCCCGGGATTCCCGGGTGAGGTCCCGGGGAGACGATTCTCTCCCGCCTATGGGGATTAAAGCAGTGCTTTATTTTCGGTGGTGCGGTTCCTCCCATATGTCGTTCTGTGGGTCCCCTCCACCGGGACTTTGTCATTTTTGTCAATTTCTCAGCCGAGGCTGGACTTTGCCATTTTCCCACCTTAAGAGAGTCATTGTTACTCCCGCCGTTTACCCGCGCTTCATTGAATTTCTTCACTTTGTCAATTTCTCAGCCGAGGCTGGACTTTGCCATTTTCCCACCTTAAGAGAGTCATTGTTACTCCCGCCGTTTACCCGCGCTTCATTGAATTTCTTCACTTTGTCAATTTCTCAGCCGAGGCTGGACTTTGCCATTTTCCCACCTTAAGAGAGTCATTGTTACTCCCGCATGGAAATTTGTGGCCCTGGTCATCCCTATAACTTGAAGACTTTGGAGCTCTTTCCTTCTCTCTCTCTCCCTCCAGACCTCTGCTGAAGGGGGGAGAATGCTCTCTCCTTCTCTCTCTCTCCCTCCATACCTCCAGCCCTCTGCTGAAGCGGGGAGAATGCTCTCTCCTTCTCTCTCTCTCCCTCCAGCCCTCTTCTGAAGGGGGGAGAATGCTCTCTCCTTCTCTCTCTCTCCCTCCAGACCTCTGCTGAAGGGGGGAGAATGCTATCTCCTTCTCTCTCTCTCCCTCCATACCTACAGCCCTCTTCTGAAGGGGGGAGAATGCTCTCTCCTTCTCTCTCTCTCCCTCCAGCCCTCTTCTGAAGGGGGGAGAATGCTCTCTCCTTCTCTCTCTCTCCCTCCAGCCCTCTTCTGAAGGGGGGAGAATGCTATCTCCTTCTCTCTCTCTCCCTCCATACCTCCAGCCCTCTTCTGAAGGGGGGAGAATGCTCTCTCCTTCTCTCTCTCCCTCCAGCCCTCTTCTGAAGGGGGGAGAATGCTCTCTCCTTCTCTCTCTCTCCCTCCAGCCCTCTTCTGAAGGGGGGAGAATGCTATCTCCTTCTCTCTCTCTCCCTCCATACCTCCAGCCCTCTTCTGAAGGGGGGAGAATGCTATCTCCTTCTCTCTCTCTCCCTCCATACCTCCAGCCTTCTTCTGAAGGGGGGAGAATGCTCTCTCCTTCTCTCTCTCTCCCTCCAGCCCTCCAGACCTCTGCTGAAGCGGGGAGAATGCTCTCTCCTTCTCTCTCTCTCCCTCCATACCTCCAGCCCTCTGCTGAAGGGGGGGGAATGCTCGCTCCGTTCCTGAGCCGGGGCACCATCTCGGGGTTGAGGACGCAGCCCCTCGGCCTCCTCGTCCATTCCCTCATTGGAACCCAGTCATTGAGACTCTGCCCAATTTATAACCCGCCGATACGTGTTCGAAATAGTACAGACCGCTTCTCAGATTTACCCGGAGCCCAAAAAAATCCCGGGAAGAGGCAGCCCGGGATTCCCGGGTGAGGTCCCGGGGAGACGATTCTCTCCCGCCTATGGGGATTAAAGCAGTGCTTTATTTTCGGTGGTGCGGTTCCTCCCATATGTCGTTCTGTGGGTCCCCTCCACCGGGACTTTGTCATTTTTGTCAATTTCTCAGCCGAGGCTGGACTTTGCCATTTTCCCACCTTAAGAGAGTCATTGTTACTCCCGCCGTTTACCCGCGCTTCATTGAATTTCTTCACTTTGTCAATTTCTCAGCCGAGGCTGGACTTTGCCATTTTCCCACCTTAAGAGAGTCATTGTTACTCCCGCCGTTTACCCGCGCTTCATTGAATTTCTTCACTTTGTCAATTTCTCAGCCGAGGCTGGACTTTGCCATTTTCCCACCTTAAGAGAGTCATTGTTACTCCCGCCGTTTACCCGCGCTTCATTGAATTTCTTCACTTTGTCAATTTCTCAGCCGAGGCTGGACTTTGCCATTTTCCCACCTTAAGAGAGTCATTGTTACTCCCGCCGTTACCCGCGCTTCATTGAATTTCTTCACTTTGTCAATTTCTCAGCCGAGGCTGGACTTTGCCATTTTCCCACCTTAAGAGAGTCATTGTTACTCCCGCCGTTTACCCGCGCTTCATTGAATTTCTTCACTTTGTCAATTTCTCAGCCGAGGCTGGACTTTGCCATTTTCCCACCTTAAGAGAGTCATTGTTACTCCCGCCGTTTACCCGCGCTTCATTGAATTTCTTCACTTTGTCAATTTCTCAGCCGAGGCTGGACTTTGCCATTTTCCCACCTTAAGAGAGTCATTGTTACTCCCGCCGTTTACCCGCGCTTCATTGAATTTCTTCACTTTGTCAATTTCTCAGCCGAGGCTGGACTTTGCCATTTTCCCACCTTAAGAGAGTCATTGTTACTCCCGCATGGAAATTTGTGGCCCTGGTCATCCCTATAACTTGAAGACTTTGGAGCTCTTTCCTTCTCTCTCTCTCCCTCCAGACCTCTGCTGAAGGGGGGAGAATGCTCTCTCCTTCTCTCTCTCTCCCTCCATACCTCCAGCTCTCTGCTGAAGCGGGGAGAATGCTCTCTCCTTCTCTCTCTCTCCCTCCAGCCCTCTTCTGAAGGGGGGAGAATGCTCTCTCCTTCTCTCTCTCTCCCTCCAGACCTCTGCTGAAGGGGGGAGAATGCTATCTCCTTCTCTCTCTCTCCCTCCATACCTACAGCCCTCTTCTGAAGGGGGGAGAATGCTCTCTCCTTCTCTCTCTCTCCCTCCAGCCCTCTTCTGAAGGGGGGAGAATGCTCTCTCCTTCTCTCTCTCTCCCTCCAGCCCTCTTCTGAAGGGGGGAGAATGCTATATCCTTCTCTCTCTCTCCCTCCATACCTCCAGCCCTCTTCTGAAGGGGGGAGAATGCTCTCTCCTTCTCTCTCTCCCTCCAGCCCTCTTCTGAAGGGGGGAGAATGCTCTCTCCTTCTCTCTCTCTCCCTCCAGCCCTCTTCTGAAGGGGGGAGAATGCTATCTCCTTCTCTCTCTCTCCCTCCATACCTCCAGCCCTCTTCTGAAGGGGGGAGAATGCTATCTCCTTCTCTCTCTCTCCCTCCATACCTCCAGCCTTCTTCTGAAGGGGGGAGAATGCTCTCTCCTTCTCTCTCTCTCTCCCTCCAGCCCTCCAGACCTCTGCTGAAGCGGGGAGAATGCTCTCTCCTTCTCTCTCTCTCCCTCCATACCTCCAGCCCTCTGCTGAAGGGGGGGGAATGCTCGCTCCGTTCCTGAGCCGGGGCACCATCTCGGGGTTGAGGACGCAGCCCCTCGGCCTCCTCGTCCATTCCCTTATTGGAACCCAGTCATTGAGACTCTGCCCAATTTATAACCCGCCGATACGTGTTCGAAATAGTACAGACCGCTTCTCAGATTTACCCGGAGCCCAAAAAAATCCCGGGAAGAGGCAGCCCGGGATTCCCGGGTGAGGTCCCGGGGAGACGATTCTCTCCCGCCTATGGGGATTAAAGCAGTGCTTTATTTTCGGTGGTGCGGTTCCTCCCATATGTCGTTCTGTGGGTCCCCTCCACCGGGACTTTGTCATTTTTGTCAATTTCTCAGCCGAGGCTGGACTTTGCCATTTTCCCACCTTAAGAGAGTCATTGTTACTCCCGCCGTTTACCCGCGCTTCATTGAATTTCTTCACTTTGTCAATTTCTCAGCCGAGGCTGGACTTTGCCATTTTCCCACCTTAAGAGAGTCATTGTTACTCCCGCCGTTTACCCGCGCTTCATTGAATTTCTTCACTTTGTCAATTTCTCAGCCGAGGCTGGACTTTGCCATTTTCCCACCTTAAGAGAGTCATTGTTACTCCCGCATGGAAATTTGTGGCCCTGGTCATCCCTATAACTTGAAGACTTTGGAGCTCTTTCCTTCTCTCTCTCTCCCTCCAGACCTCTGCTGAAGGGGGGAGAATGCTCTCTCCTTCTCTCTCTCTCCCTCCATACCTCCAGCCCTCTGCTGAAGCGGGGAGAATGCTCTCTCCTTCTCTCTCTCTCCCTCCAGCCCTCTTCTGAAGGGGGGAGAATGCTCTCTCCTTCTCTCTCTCTCCCTCCAGACCTCTGCTGAAGGGGGGAGAATGCTATCTCCTTCTCTCTCTCTCCCTCCATACCTACAGCCCTCTTCTGAAGGGGGGAGAATGCTCTCTCCTTCTCTCTCTCTCCCTCCAGCCCTCTTCTGAAGGGGGGAGAATGCTCTCTCCTTCTCTCTCTCTCCCTCCAGCCCTCTTCTGAAGGGGGGAGAATGCTATCTCCTTCTCTCTCTCTCCCTCCATACCTCCAGCCCTCTTCTGAAGGGGGGAGAATGCTCTCTCCTTCTCTCTCTCCCTCCAGCCCTCTTCTGAAGGGGGGAGAATGCTCTCTCCTTCTCTCTCTCTCCCTCCAGCCCTCTTCTGAAGGGGGGAGAATGCTATCTCCTTCTCTCTCTCTCCCTCCATACCTCCAGCCCTCTTCTGAAGGGGGGAGAATGCTATCTCCTTCTCTCTCTCTCCCTCCATACCTCCAGCCTTCTTCTGAAGGGGGGAGAATGCTCTCTCCTTCTCTCTCTCTCCCTCCAGCCCTCCAGACCTCTGCTGAAGCGGGGAGAATGCTCTCTCCTTCTCTCTCTCTCCCTCCATACCTCCAGCCCTCTGCTGAAGGGGGGGGAATGCTCGCTCCGTTCCTGAGCCGGGGCACCATCTCGGGGTTGAGGACGCAGCCCCTCGGCCTCCTCGTCCATTCCCTCATTGGAACCCAGTCATTGAGACTCTGCCCAATTTATAACCCGCCGATACGTGTTCGAAATAGTACAGACCGCTTCTCAGATTTACCCGGAGCCCAAAAAAATCCCGGGAAGAGGCAGCCCGGGATTCCCGGGTGAGGTCCCGGGGAGACGATTCTCTCCCGCCTATGGGGATTAAAGCAGTGCTTTATTTTCGGTGGTGCGGTTCCTCCCATATGTCGTTCTGTGGGTCCCCTCCACCGGGACTTTGTCATTTTTGTCAATTTCTCAGCCGAGGCTGGACTTTGCCATTTTCCCACCTTAAGAGAGTCATTGTTACTCCCGCCGTTTACCCGCGCTTCATTGAATTTCTTCACTTTGTCAATTTCTCAGCCGAGGCTGGACTTTGCCATTTTCCCACCTTAAGAGAGTCATTGTTACTCCCGCCGTTTACCCGCGCTTCATTGAATTTCTTCACTTTGTCAATTTCTCAGCCGAGGCTGGACTTTGCCATTTTCCCACCTTAAGAGAGTCATTGTTACTCCCGCCGTTTACCCGCGCTTCATTGAATTTCTTCACTTTGTCAATTTCTCAGCCGAGGCTGGACTTTGCCATTTTCCCACCTTAAGAGAGTCATTGTTACTCCCGCCGTTTACCCGCGCTTCATTGAATTTCTTCACTTTGTCAATTTCTCAGCCGAGGCTGGACTTTGCCATTTTCCCACCTTAAGAGAGTCATTGTTACTCCCGCCGTTACCCGCGCTTCATTGAATTTCTTCACTTTGTCAATTTCTCAGCCGAGGCTGGACTTTGCCATTTTCCCACCTTAAGAGAGTCATTGTTACTCCCGCCGTTTACCCGCGCTTCATTGAATTTCTTCACTTTGTCAATTTCTCAGCCGAGGCTGGACTTTGCCATTTTCCCACCTTAAGAGAGTCATTGTTACTCCCGCCGTTTACCCGCGCTTCATTGAATTTCTTCACTTTGTCAATTTCTCAGCCGAGGCTGGACTTTGCCATTTTCCCACCTTAAGAGAGTCATTGTTACTCCCGCCGTTTACCCGCGCTTCATTGAATTTCTTCACTTTGTCAATTTCTCAGCCGAGGCTGGACTTTGCCATTTTCCCACCTTAAGAGAGTCATTGTTACTCCCGCATGGAAATTTGTGGCCCTGGTCATCCCTATAACTTGAAGACTTTGGAGCTCTTTCCTTCTCTCTCTCTCCCTCCAGACCTCTGCTGAAGGGGGGAGAATGCTCTCTCCTTCTCTCTCTCTCCCTCCATACCTCCAGCCCTCTGCTGAAGCGGGGAGAATGCTCTCTCCTTCTCTCTCTCTCCCTCCAGCCCTCTTCTGAAGGGGGGAGAATGCTCTCTCCTTCTCTCTCTCTCCCTCCAGACCTCTGCTGAAGGGGGGAGAATGCTATCTCCTTCTCTCTCTCTCCCTCCATACCTACAGCCCTCTTCTGAAGGGGGGAGAATGCTCTCTCCTTCTCTCTCTCTCCCTCCAGCCCTCTTCTGAAGGGGGGAGAATGCTCTCTCCTTCTCTCTCTCTCCCTCCAGCCCTCTTCTGAAGGGGGGAGAATGCTATATCCTTCTCTCTCTCTCCCTCCATACCTCCAGCCCTCTTCTGAAGGGGGGAGAATGCTCTCTCCTTCTCTCTCTCCCTCCAGCCCTCTTCTGAAGGGGGGAGAATGCTCTCTCCTTCTCTCTCTCTCCCTCCAGCCCTCTTCTGAAGGGGGGAGAATGCTATCTCCTTCTCTCTCTCTCCCTCCATACCTCCAGCCCTCTTCTGAAGGGGGGAGAATGCTATCTCCTTCTCTCTCTCTCCCTCCATACCTCCAGCCTTCTTCTGAAGGGGGGAGAATGCTCTCTCCTTCTCTCTCTCTCTCCCTCCAGCCCTCCAGACCTCTGCTGAAGCGGGGAGAATGCTCTCTCCTTCTCTCTCTCTCCCTCCATACCTCCAGCCCTCTGCTGAAGGGGGGGGAATGCTCGCTCCGTTCCTGAGCCGGGGCACCATCTCGGGGTTGAGGACGCAGCCCCTCGGCCTCCTCGTCCATTCCCTTATTGGAACCCAGTCATTGAGACTCTGCCCAATTTATAACCCGCCGATACGTGTTCGAAATAGTACAGACCGCTTCTCAGATTTACCCGGAGCCCAAAAAAATCCCGGGAAGAGGCAGCCCGGGATTCCCGGGTGAGGTCCCGGGGAGACGATTCTCTCCCGCCTATGGGGATTAAAGCAGTGCTTTATTTTCGGTGGTGCGGTTCCTCCCATATGTCGTTCTGTGGGTCCCCTCCACCGGGACTTTGTCATTTTTGTCAATTTCTCAGCCGAGGCTGGACTTTGCCATTTTCCCACCTTAAGAGAGTCATTGTTACTCCCGCCGTTTACCCGCGCTTCATTGAATTTCTTCACTTTGTCAATTTCTCAGCCGAGGCTGGACTTTGCCATTTTCCCACCTTAAGAGAGTCATTGTTACTCCCGCCGTTTACCCGCGCTTCATTGAATTTCTTCACTTTGTCAATTTCTCAGCCGAGGCTGGACTTTGCCATTTTCCCACCTTAAGAGAGTCATTGTTACTCCCGCCGTTTACCCGCGCTTCATTGAATTTCTTCACTTTGTCAATTTCTCAGCCGAGGCTGGACTTTGCCATTTTCCCACCTTAAGAGAGTCATTGTTACTCCCGCCGTTTACCCGCGCTTCATTGAATTTCTTCACTTTGTCAATTTCTCAGCCGAGGCTGGACTTTGCCATTTTCCCACCTTAAGAGAGTCATTGTTACTCCCGCCGTTACCCGCGCTTCATTGAATTTCTTCACTTTGTCAATTTCTCAGCCGAGGCTGGACTTTGCCATTTTCCCACCTTAAGAGAGTCATTGTTACTCCCGCCGTTTACCCGCGCTTCATTGAATTTCTTCACTTTGTCAATTTCTCAGCCGAGGCTGGACTTTGCCATTTTCCCACCTTAAGAGAGTCATTGTTACTCCCGCCGTTTACCCGCGCTTCATTGAATTTCTTCACTTTGTCAATTTCTCAGCCGAGGCTGGACTTTGCCATTTTCCCACCTTAAGAGAGTCATTGTTACTCCCGCCGTTTACCCGCGCTTCATTGAATTTCTTCACTTTGTCAATTTCTCAGCCGAGGCTGGACTTTGCCATTTTCCCACCTTAAGAGAGTCATTGTTACTCCCGCCGTTTACCCGCGCTTCATTGAATTTCTTCACTTTGTCAATTTCTCAGCCGAGGCTGGACTTTGCCATTTTCCCACCTTAAGAGAGTCATTGTTACTCCCGCCGTTTACCCGCGCTTCATTGAATTTCTTCACTTTGTCAATTTCTCAGCCGAGGCTGGACTTTGCCATTTTCCCACCTTAAGAGAGTCATTGTTATTCCCGCCGTTTACCCGCGCTTCATTGAATTTCTTCACTTTGTCAATTTCTCAGCCGAGGCTGGACTTTGCCATTTTCCCACCTTAAGAGAGTCATTGTTACTCCCGCCGTTTACCCGCGCTTCATTGAATTTCTTCACTTTGTCAATTTCTCAGCCGAGGCTGGACTTTGCCATTTTCCCACCTTAAGAGAGTCATTGTTACTCCCGCCGTTTACCCGCGCTTCATTGAATTTCTTCACTTTGTCAATTTCTCAGCCGAGGCTGGACTTTGCCATTTTCCCACCTTAAGAGAGTCATTGTTACTCCCGCCGTTTACCCGCGCTTCATTGAATTTCTTCACTTTGTCAATTTCTCAGCCGAGGCTGGACTTTGCCATTTTCCCACCTTAAGAGAGTCATTGTTACTCCCGCATGGAAATTTGTGGCCCTGGTCATCCCTATAACTTGAAGACTTTGGAGCTCTTTCCTTCTCTCTCTCTCCCTCCAGACCTCTGCTGAAGGGGGGAGAATGCTCTCTCCTTCTCTCTCTCTCCCTCCATACCTCCAGCCCTCTGCTGAAGCGGGGAGAATGCTCTCTCCTTCTCTCTCTCTCCCTCCAGCCCTCTTCTGAAGGGGGGAGAATGCTCTCTCCTTCTCTCTCTCTCCCTCCAGACCTCTGCTGAAGGGGGGAGAATGCTATCTCCTTCTCTCTCTCTCCCTCCATACCTACAGCCCTCTTCTGAAGGGGGGAGAATGCTCTCTCCTTCTCTCTCTCTCCCTCCAGCCCTCTTCTGAAGGGGGGAGAATGCTCTCTCCTTCTCTCTCTCTCCCTCCAGCCCTCTTCTGAAGGGGGGAGAATGCTATCTCCTTCTCTCTCTCTCCCTCCATACCTCCAGCCCTCTTCTGAAGGGGGGAGAATGCTCTCTCCTTCTCTCTCTCTCCCTCCAGCCCTCTTCTGAAGGGGGGAGAATGCTCTCTCCTTCTCTCTCTCTCCCTCCAGCCCTCTTCTGAAGGGGGGAGAATGCTATCTCCTTCTCTCTCTCTCCCTCCATACCTCCAGCCCTCTTCTGAAGGGGGGAGAATGCTATCTCCTTCTCTCTCTCTCCCTCCATACCTCCAGCCTTCTTCTGAAGGGGGGAGAATGCTCTCTCCTTCTCTCTCTCTCCCTCCAGCCCTCCAGACCTCTGCTGAAGCGGGGAGAATGCTCTCTCCTTCTCTCTCTCTCCCTCCATACCTCCAGCCCTCTGCTGAAGGGGGGGGAATGCTCGCTCCGTTCCTGAGCCGGGGCACCATCTCGGGGTTGAGGACGCAGCCCCTCGGCCTCCTCGTCCATTCCCTCATTGGAACCCAGTCATTGAGACTCTGCCCAATTTATAACCCGCCGATACGTGTTCGAAATAGTACAGACCGCTTCTCAGATTTACCCGGAGCCCAAAAAAATCCCGGGAAGAGGCAGCCCGGGATTCCCGGGTGAGGTCCCGGGGAGACGATTCTCTCCCGCCTATGGGGATTAAAGCAGTGCTTTATTTTCGGTGGTGCGGTTCCTCCCATATGTCGTTCTGTGGGTCCCCTCCACCGGGACTTTGTCATTTTTGTCAATTTCTCAGCCGAGGCTGGACTTTGCCATTTTCCCACCTTAAGAGAGTCATTGTTACTCCCGCCGTTTACCCGCGCTTCATTGAATTTCTTCACTTTGTCAATTTCTCAGCCGAGGCTGGACTTTGCCATTTTCCCACCTTAAGAGAGTCATTGTTACTCCCGCCGTTTACCCGCGCTTCATTGAATTTCTTCACTTTGTCAATTTCTCAGCCGAGGCTGGACTTTGCCATTTTCCCACCTTAAGAGAGTCATTGTTACTCCCGCCGTTTACCCGCGCTTCATTGAATTTCTTCACTTTGTCAATTTCTCAGCCGAGGCTGGACTTTGCCATTTTCCCACCTTAAGAGAGTCATTGTTACTCCCGCCGTTTACCCGCGCTTCATTGAATTTCTTCACTTTGTCAATTTCTCAGCCGAGGCTGGACTTTGCCATTTTCCCACCTTAAGAGAGTCATTGTTACTCCCGCCGTTACCCGCGCTTCATTGAATTTCTTCACTTTGTCAATTTCTCAGCCGAGGCTGGACTTTGCCATTTTCCCACCTTAAGAGAGTCATTGTTACTCCCGCCGTTTACCCGCGCTTCATTGAATTTCTTCACTTTGTCAATTTCTCAGCCGAGGCTGGACTTTGCCATTTTCCCACCTTAAGAGAGTCATTGTTACTCCCGCCGTTTACCCGCGCTTCATTGAATTTCTTCACTTTGTCAATTTCTCAGCCGAGGCTGGACTTTGCCATTTTCCCACCTTAAGAGAGTCATTGTTACTCCCGCCGTTTACCCGCGCTTCATTGAATTTCTTCACTTTGTCAATTTCTCAGCCGAGGCTGGACTTTGCCATTTTCCCACCTTAAGAGAGTCATTGTTACTCCCGCATGGAAATTTGTGGCCCTGGTCATCCCTATAACTTGAAGACTTTGGAGCTCTTTCCTTCTCTCTCTCTCCCTCCAGACCTCTGCTGAAGGGGGGAGAATGCTCTCTCCTTCTCTCTCTCTCCCTCCATACCTCCAGCCCTCTGCTGAAGCGGGGAGAATGCTCTCTCCTTCTCTCTCTCTCCCTCCAGCCCTCTTCTGAAGGGGGGAGAATGCTCTCTCCTTCTCTCTCTCTCCCTCCAGACCTCTGCTGAAGGGGGGAGAATGCTATCTCCTTCTCTCTCTCTCCCTCCATACCTACAGCCCTCTTCTGAAGGGGGGAGAATGCTCTCTCCTTCTCTCTCTCTCCCTCCAGCCCTCTTCTGAAGGGGGGAGAATGCTCTCTCCTTCTCTCTCTCTCCCTCCAGCCCTCTTCTGAAGGGGGGAGAATGCTATATCCTTCTCTCTCTCTCCCTCCATACCTCCAGCCCTCTTCTGAAGGGGGGAGAATGCTCTCTCCTTCTCTCTCTCCCTCCAGCCCTCTTCTGAAGGGGGGAGAATGCTCTCTCCTTCTCTCTCTCTCCCTCCAGCCCTCTTCTGAAGGGGGGAGAATGCTATCTCCTTCTCTCTCTCTCCCTCCATACCTCCAGCCCTCTTCTGAAGGGGGGAGAATGCTCTCTCCTTCTCTCTCTCTCCCTCCAGCCCTCTTCTGAAGGGGGGAGAATGCTATCTCCTTCTCTCTCTCTCCCTCCATACCTCCAGCCCTCTTCTGAAGGGGGGAGAATGCTATCTCCTTCTCTCTCTCTCCCTCCATACCTCCAGCCTTCTTCTGAAGGGGGGAGAATGCTCTCTCCTTCTCTCTCTCTCCCTCCAGCCCTCCAGACCTCTGCTGAAGCGGGGAGAATGCTCTCTCCTTCTCTCTCTCTCCCTCCATACCTCCAGCCCTCTGCTGAAGGGGGGGGAATGCTCGCTCCGTTCCTGAGCCGGGGCACCATCTCGGGGTTGAGGACGCAGCCCCTCGGCCTCCTCGTCCATTCCCTCATTGGAACCCAGTCATTGAGACTCTGCCCAATTTATAACCCGCCGATACGTGTTCGAAATAGTACAGACCGCTTCTCAGATTTACCCGGAGCCCAAAAAAATCCCGGGAAGAGGCAGCCCGGGATTCCCGGGTGAGGTCCCGGGGAGACGATTCTCTCCCGCCTATGGGGATTAAAGCAGTGCTTTATTTTCGGTGGTGCGGTTCCTCCCATATGTCGTTCTGTGGGTCCCCTCCACCGGGACTTTGTCATTTTTGTCAATTTCTCAGCCGAGGCTGGACTTTGCCATTTTCCCACCTTAAGAGAGTCATTGTTACTCCCGCCGTTTACCCGCGCTTCATTGAATTTCTTCACTTTGTCAATTTCTCAGCCGAGGCTGGACTTTGCCATTTTCCCACCTTAAGAGAGTCATTGTTACTCCCGCCGTTTACCCGCGCTTCATTGAATTTCTTCACTTTGTCAATTTCTCAGCCGAGGCTGGACTTTGCCATTTTCCCACCTTAAGAGAGTCATTGTTACTCCCGCCGTTTACCCGCGCTTCATTGAATTTCTTCACTTTGTCAATTTCTCAGCCGAGGCTGGACTTTGCCATTTTCCCACCTTAAGAGAGTCATTGTTACTCCCGCCGTTTACCCGCGCTTCATTGAATTTCTTCACTTTGTCAATTTCTCAGCCGAGGCTGGACTTTGCCATTTTCCCACCTTAAGAGAGTCATTGTTACTCCCGCCGTTACCCGCGCTTCATTGAATTTCTTCACTTTGTCAATTTCTCAGCCGAGGCTGGACTTTGCCATTTTCCCACCTTAAGAGAGTCATTGTTACTCCCGCCGTTTACCCGCGCTTCATTGAATTTCTTCACTTTGTCAATTTCTCAGCCGAGGCTGGACTTTGCCATTTTCCCACCTTAAGAGAGTCATTGTTACTCCCGCCGTTTACCCGCGCTTCATTGAATTTCTTCACTTTGTCAATTTCTCAGCCGAGGCTGGACTTTGCCATTTTCCCACCTTAAGAGAGTCATTGTTACTCCCGCCGTTTACCCGCGCTTCATTGAATTTCTTCACTTTGTCAATTTCTCAGCCGAGGCTGGACTTTGCCATTTTCCCACCTTAAGAGAGTCATTGTTACTCCCGCATGGAAATTTGTGGCCCTGGTCATCCCTATAACTTGAAGACTTTGGAGCTCTTTCCTTCTCTCTCTCTCCCTCCAGACCTCTGCTGAAGGGGGGAGAATGCTCTCTCCTTCTCTCTCTCTCCCTCCATACCTCCAGCCCTCTGCTGAAGCGGGGAGAATGCTCTCTCCTTCTCTCTCTCTCCCTCCAGCCCTCTTCTGAAGGGGGGAGAATGCTCTCTCCTTCTCTCTCTCTCCCTCCAGACCTCTGCTGAAGGGGGGAGAATGCTATCTCCTTCTCTCTCTCTCCCTCCATACCTACAGCCCTCTTCTGAAGGGGGGAGAATGCTCTCTCCTTCTCTCTCTCTCCCTCCAGCCCTCTTCTGAAGGGGGGAGAATGCTCTCTCCTTCTCTCTCTCTCCCTCCAGCCCTCTTCTGAAGGGGGGAGAATGCTATATCCTTCTCTCTCTCTCCCTCCATACCTCCAGCCCTCTTCTGAAGGGGGGAGAATGCTCTCTCCTTCTCTCTCTCCCTCCAGCCCTCTTCTGAAGGGGGGAGAATGCTCTCTCCTTCTCTCTCTCTCCCTCCAGCCCTCTTCTGAAGGGGGGAGAATGCTATCTCCTTCTCTCTCTCTCCCTCCATACCTCCAGCCCTCTTCTGAAGGGGGGAGAATGCTATCTCCTTCTCTCTCTCTCCCTCCATACCTCCAGCCTTCTTCTGAAGGGGGGAGAATGCTCTCTCCTTCTCTCTCTCTCCCTCCATACCTCCAGCCCTCTGCTGAAGGGGGGGGAATGCTCGCTCCGTTCCTGAGCCGGGGCACCATCTCGGGGTTGAGGACGCAGCCCCTCGGCCTCCTCGTCCATTCCCTCATTGGAACCCAGTCATTGAGACTCTGCCCAATTTATAACCCGCCGATACGTGTTCGAAATAGTACAGACCGCTTCTCAGATTTACCCGGAGCCCAAAAAAATCCCGGGAAGAGGCAGCCCGGGATTCCCGGGTGAGGTCCCGGGGAGACGATTCTCTCCCGCCTATGGGGATTAAAGCAGTGCTTTATTTTCGGTGGTGCGGTTCCTCCCATATGTCGTTCTGTGGGTCCCCTCCACCGGGACTTTGTCATTTTTGTCAATTTCTCAGCCGAGGCTGGACTTTGCCATTTTCCCACCTTAAGAGAGTCATTGTTACTCCCGCCGTTTACCCGCGCTTCATTGAATTTCTTCACTTTGTCAATTTCTCAGCCGAGGCTGGACTTTGCCATTTTCCCACCTTAAGAGAGTCATTGTTACTCCCGCCGTTTACCCGCGCTTCATTGAATTTCTTCACTTTGTCAATTTCTCAGCCGAGGCTGGACTTTGCCATTTTCCCACCTTAAGAGAGTCATTGTTACTCCCGCCGTTTACCCGCGCTTCATTGAATTTCTTCACTTTGTCAATTTCTCAGCCGAGGCTGGACTTTGCCATTTTCCCACCTTAAGAGAGTCATTGTTACTCCCGCCGTTTACCCGCGCTTCATTGAATTTCTTCACTTTGTCAATTTCTCAGCCGAGGCTGGACTTTGCCATTTTCCCACCTTAAGAGAGTCATTGTTACTCCCGCCGTTTACCCGCGCTTCATTGAATTTCTTCACTTTGTCAATTTCTCAGCCGAGGCTGGACTTTGCCATTTTCCCACCTTAAGAGAGTCATTGTTACTCCCGCCGTTTACCCGCGCTTCATTGAATTTCTTCACTTTGTCAATTTCTCAGCCGAGGCTGGACTTTGCCATTTTCCCACCTTAAGAGAGTCATTGTTACTCCCGCCGTTTACCCGCGCTTCATTGAATTTCTTCACTTTGTCAATTTCTCAGCCGAGGCTGGACTTTGCCATTTTCCCACCTTAAGAGAGTCATTGTTACTCCCGCCGTTTACCCGCGCTTCATTGAATTTCTTCACTTTGTCAATTTCTCAGCCGAGGCTGGACTTTGCCATTTTCCCACCTTAAGAGAGTCATTGTTACTCCCGCCGTTTACCCGCGCTTCATTGAATTTCTTCACTTTGTCAATTTCTCAGCCGAGGCTGGACTTTGCCATTTTCCCACCTTAAGAGAGTCATTGTTACTCCCGCCGTTTACCCGCGCTTCATTGAATTTCTTCACTTTGTCAATTTCTCAGCCGAGGCTGGACTTTGCCATTTTCCCACCTTAAGAGAGTCATTGTTACTCCCGCCGTTTAACCGCGCTTCATTGAATTTCTTCACTTTGTCAATTTCTCAGCCGAGGCTGGACTTTGCCATTTTCCCACCTTAAGAGAGTCATTGTTACTCCCGCCGTTTACCCGCGCTTCATTGAATTTCTTCACTTTGTCAATTTCTCAGCCGAGGCTGGACTTTGCCATTTTCCCACCTTAAGAGAGTCATTGTTACTCCCGCCGTTTACCCGCGCTTCATTGAATTTCTTCACTTTGTCAATTTCTCAGCCGAGGCTGGACTTTGCCATTTTCCCACCTTAAGAGAGTCATTGTTACTCCCGCCGTTTACCCGCGCTTCATTGAATTTCTTCACTTTGTCAATTTCTCAGCCGAGGCTGGACTTTGCCATTTTCCCACCTTAAGAGAGTCATTGTTACTCCCGCCGTTTACCCGCGCTTCATTGAATTTCTTCACTTTGTCAATTTCTCAGCCGAGGCTGGACTTTGCCATTTTCCCACCTTAAGAGAGTCATTGTTACTCCCGCCGTTACCCGCGCTTCATTGAATTTCTTCACTTTGTCAATTTCTCAGCCGAGGCTGGACTTTGCCATTTTCCCACCTTAAGAGAGTCATTGTTACTCCCGCCGTTTACCCGCGCTTCATTGAATTTCTTCACTTTGTCAATTTCTCAGCCGAGGCTGGACTTTGCCATTTTCCCACCTTAAGAGAGTCATTGTTACTCCCGCCGTTTACCCGCGCTTCATTGAATTTCTTCACTTTGTCAATTTCTCAGCCGAGGCTGGACTTTGCCATTTTCCCACCTTAAGAGAGTCATTGTTACTCCCGCCGTTTACCCGCGCTTCATTGAATTTCTTCACTTTGTCAATTTCTCAGCCGAGGCTGGACTTTGCCATTTTCCCACCTTAAGAGAGTCATTGTTACTCCCGCCGTTTACCCGCGCTTCATTGAATTTCTTCACTTTGTCAATTTCTCAGCCGAGGCTGGACTTTGCCATTTTCCCACCTTAAGAGAGTCATTGTTACTCCCGCCGTTTACCCGCGCTTCATTGAATTTCTTCACTTTGTCAATTTCTCAGCCGAGGCTGGACTTTGCCATTTTCCCACCTTAAGAGAGTCATTGTTACTCCCGCCGTTTACCCGCGCTTCATTGAATTTCTTCACTTTGTCAATTTCTCAGCCGAGGCTGGACTTTGCCATTTTCCCACCTTAAGAGAGTCATTGTTACTCCCGCCGTTTACCCGCGCTTCATTGAATTTCTTCACTTTGTCAATTTCTCAGCCGAGGCTGGACTTTGCCATTTTCCCACCTTAAGAGAGTCATTGTTACTCCCGCCGTTTACCCGCGCTTCATTGAATTTCTTCACTTTGTCAATTTCTCAGCCGAGGCTGGACTTTGCCATTTTCCCACCTTAAGAGAGTCATTGTTACTCCCGCCGTTACCCGCGCTTCATTGAATTTCTTCACTTTGTCAATTTCTCAGCCGAGGCTGGACTTTGCCATTTTCCCACCTTAAGAGAGTCATTGTTACTCCCGCCGTTTACCCGCGCTTCATTGAATTTCTTCACTTTGTCAATTTCTCAGCCGAGGCTGGACTTTGCCATTTTCCCACCTTAAGAGAGTCATTGTTACTCCCGCCGTTTACCCGCGCTTCATTGAATTTCTTCACTTTGTCAATTTCTCAGCCGAGGCTGGACTTTGCCATTTTCCCACCTTAAGAGAGTCATTGTTACTCCCGCCGTTTACCCGCGCTTCATTGAATTTCTTCACTTTGTCAATTTCTCAGCCGAGGCTGGACTTTGCCATTTTCCCACCTTAAGAGAGTCATTGTTACTCCCGCCGTTTACCCGCGCTTCATTGAATTTCTTCACTTTGTCAATTTCTCAGCCGAGGCTGGACTTTGCCATTTTCCCACCTTAAGAGAGTCATTGTTACTCCCGCCGTTTACCCGCGCTTCATTGAATTTCTTCACTTTGTCAATTTCTCAGCCGAGGCTGGACTTTGCCATTTTCCCACCTTAAGAGAGTCATTGTTACTCCCGCCGTTACCCGCGCTTCATTGAATTTCTTCACTTTGTCAATTTCTCAGCCGAGGCTGGACTTTGCCATTTTCCCACCTTAAGAGAGTCATTGTTACTCCCGCCGTTTACCCGCACTTCATTGAATTTCTTCACTTTGTCAATTTCTCAGCCGAGGCTGGACTTTGCCATTTTCCCACCTTAAGAGAGTCATTGTTACTCCCGCCGTTTACCCGCGCTTCATTGAATTTCTTCACTTTGTCAATTTCTCAGCCGAGGCTGGACTTTGCCATTTTCCCACCTTAAGAGAGTCATTGTTACTCCCGCCGTTTACCCGCGCTTCATTGAATTTCTTCACTTTGTCAATTTCTCAGCCGAGGCTGGACTTTGCCATTTTCCCACCTTAAGAGAGTCATTGTTACTCCCGCCGTTTACCCGCGCTTCATTGAATTTCTTCACTTTGTCAATTTCTCAGCCGAGGCTGGACTTTGCCATTTTCCCACCTTAAGAGAGTCATTGTTACTCCCGCATGGAAATTTGTGGCCCTGGTCATCCCTATAACTTGAAGACTTTGGAGCTCTTTCCTTCTCTCTCTCTCCCTCCAGACCTCTGCTGAAGGGGGGAGAATGCTCTCTCCTTCTCTCTCTCTCCCTCCATACCTCCAGCCCTCTGCTGAAGCGGGGAGAATGCTCTCTCCTTCTCTCTCTCTCCCTCCAGCCCTCTTCTGAAGGGGGGAGAATGCTCTCTCCTTCTCTCTCTCTCCCTCCATACCTCCAGCCCTCTGCTGAAGCGGGGAGAATGCTCTCTCCTTCTCTCTCTCTCCCTCCAGCCCTCTTCTGAAGGGGGGAGAATGCTCTCTCCTTCTCTCTCTCTCCCTCCAGACCTCTGCTGAAGGGGGGAGAATGCTATCTCCTTCTCTCTCTCTCCCTCCATACCTACAGCCCTCTTCTGAAGGGGGGAGAATGCTCTCTCCTTCTCTCTCTCTCCCTCCAGCCCTCTTCTGAAGGGGGGAGAATGCTATCTCCTTCTCTCTCTCTCCCTCCATACCTCCAGCCCTCTTCTGAAGGGGGGAGAATGCTCTCTCCTTCTCTCTCTCTCCCTCCAGCCCTCTTCTGAAGGGGGGAGAATGCTCTCTCCTTCTCTCTCTCTCCCTCCAGCCCTCTTCTGAAGGGGGGAGAATGCTATCTCCTTCTCTCTCTCTCCCTCCATACCTCCAGCCCTCTTCTGAAGGGGGGAGAATGCTATCTCCTTCTCTCTCTCTCCCTCCATACCTCCAGCCTTCTTCTGAAGGGGGGAGAATGCTCTCTCCTTCTCTCTCTCTCCCTCCAGCCCTCCAGACCTCTGCTGAAGCGGGGAGAATGCTCTCTCCTTCTCTCTCTCTCCCTCCATACCTCCAGCCCTCTGCTGAAGGGGGGGGAATGCTCGCTCCGTTCCTGAGCCGGGGCACCATCTCGGGGTTGAGGACGCAGCCCCTCGGCCTCCTCGTCCATTCCCTCATTGGAACCCAGTCATTGAGACTCTGCCCAATTTATAACCCGCCGATACGTGTTCGAAATAGTACAGACCGCTTCTCAGATTTACCCGGAGCCCAAAAAAATCCCGGGAAGAGGCAGCCCGGGATTCCCGGGTGAGGTCCCGGGGAGACGATTCTCTCCCGCCTATGGGGATTAAAGCAGTGCTTTATTTTCGGTGGTGCGGTTCCTCCCATATGTCGTTCTGTGGGTCCCCTCCACCGGGACTTTGTCATTTTTGTCAATTTCTCAGCCGAGGCTGGACTTTGCCATTTTCCCACCTTAAGAGAGTCATTGTTACTCCCGCCGTTTACCCGCGCTTCATTGAATTTCTTCACTTTGTCAATTTCTCAGCCGAGGCTGGACTTTGCCATTTTCCCACCTTAAGAGAGTCATTGTTACTCCCGCCGTTTACCCGCGCTTCATTGAATTTCTTCACTTTGTCAATTTCTCAGCCGAGGCTGGACTTTGCCATTTTCCCACCTTAAGAGAGTCATTGTTACTCCCGCCGTTTACCCGCGCTTCATTGAATTTCTTCACTTTGTCAATTTCTCAGCCGAGGCTGGACTTTGCCATTTTCCCACCTTAAGAGAGTCATTGTTACTCCCGCCGTTTACCCGCGCTTCATTGAATTTCTTCACTTTGTCAATTTCTCAGCCGAGGCTGGACTTTGCCATTTTCCCACCTTAAGAGAGTCATTGTTACTCCCGCCGTTACCCGCGCTTCATTGAATTTCTTCACTTTGTCAATTTCTCAGCCGAGGCTGGACTTTGCCATTTTCCCACCTTAAGAGAGTCATTGTTACTCCCGCCGTTTACCCGCGCTTCATTGAATTTCTTCACTTTGTCAATTTCTCAGCCGAGGCTGGACTTTGCCATTTTCCCACCTTAAGAGAGTCATTGTTACTCCCGCCGTTTACCCGCGCTTCATTGAATTTCTTCACTTTGTCAATTTCTCAGCCGAGGCTGGACTTTGCCATTTTCCCACCTTAAGAGAGTCATTGTTACTCCCGCCGTTTACCCGCGCTTCATTGAATTTCTTCACTTTGTCAATTTCTCAGCCGAGGCTGGACTTTGCCATTTTCCCACCTTAAGAGAGTCATTGTTACTCCCGCATGGAAATTTGTGGCCCTGGTCATCCCTATAACTTGAAGACTTTGGAGCTCTTTCCTTCTCTCTCTCTCCCTCCAGACCTCTGCTGAAGGGGGGAGAATGCTCTCTCCTTCTCTCTCTCTCCCTCCATACCTCCAGCCCTCTGCTGAAGCGGGGAGAATGCTCTCTCCTTCTCTCTCTCTCCCTCCAGCCCTCTTCTGAAGGGGGGAGAATGCTCTCTCCTTCTCTCTCTCTCCCTCCAGACCTCTGCTGAAGGGGGGAGAATGCTATCTCCTTCTCTCTCTCTCCCTCCATACCTACAGCCCTCTTCTGAAGGGGGGAGAATGCTCTCTCCTTCTCTCTCTCTCCCTCCATACCTACAGCCCTCTTCTGAAGGGGGGAGAATGCTCTCTCCTTCTCTCTCTCTCCCTCCAGCCCTCTTCTGAAGGGGGGAGAATGCTCTCTCCTTCTCTCTCTCTCCCTCCAGCCCTCTTCTGAAGGGGGGAGAATGCTATATCCTTCTCTCTCTCTCCCTCCATACCTCCAGCCCTCTTCTGAAGGGGGGAGAATGCTCTCTCCTTCTCTCTCTCCCTCCAGCCCTCTTCTGAAGGGGGGAGAATGCTCTCTCCTTCTCTCTCTCTCCCTCCAGCCCTCTTCTGAAGGGGGGAGAATGCTATCTCCTTCTCTCTCTCTCCCTCCATACCTCCAGCCCTCTTCTGAAGGGGGGAGAATGCTATCTCCTTCTCTCTCTCTCCCTCCATACCTCCAGCCTTCTTCTGAAGGGGGGAGAATGCTCTCTCCTTCTCTCTCTCTCCCTCCAGCCCTCCAGACCTCTGCTGAAGCGGGGAGAATGCTCTCTCCTTCTCTCTCTCTCCCTCCATACCTCCAGCCCTCTGCTGAAGGGGGGGGAATGCTCGCTCCGTTCCTGAGCCGGGGCACCATCTCGGGGTTGAGGACGCAGCCCCTCGGCCTCCTCGTCCATTCCCTCATTGGAACCCAGTCATTGAGACTCTGCCCAATTTATAACCCGCCGATACGTGTTCGAAATAGTACAGACCGCTTCTCAGATTTACCCGGAGCCCAAAAAAATCCCGGGAAGAGGCAGCCCGGGATTCCCGGGTGAGGTCCCGGGGAGACGATTCTCTCCCGCCTATGGGGATTAAAGCAGTGCTTTATTTTCGGTGGTGCGGTTCCTCCCATATGTCGTTCTGTGGGTCCCCTCCACCGGGACTTTGTCATTTTTGTCAATTTCTCAGCCGAGGCTGGACTTTGCCATTTTCCCACCTTAAGAGAGTCATTGTTACTCCCGCCGTTTACCCGCGCTTCATTGAATTTCTTCACTTTGTCAATTTCTCAGCCGAGGCTGGACTTTGCCATTTTCCCACCTTAAGAGAGTCATTGTTACTCCCGCCGTTTACCCGCGCTTCATTGAATTTCTTCACTTTGTCAATTTCTCAGCCGAGGCTGGACTTTGCATTTTCCCACCTTAAGAGAGTCATTGTTACTCCCGCCGTTTACCCGCGCTTCATTGAATTTCTTCACTTTGTCAATTTCTCAGCCGAGGCTAGGACTTTGCCATTTTCCCACCTTAAGAGAGTCATTGTTACTCCCGCCGTTTACCCGCGCTTCATTGAATTTCTTCACTTTGTCAATTTCTCAGCCGAGGCTGGACTTTGCCATTTTCCCACCTTAAGAGAGTCATTGTTACTCCCGCCGTTTACCCGCGCTTCATTGAATTTCTTCACTTTGTCAATTTCTCAGCCGAGGCTGGACTTTGCCATTTTCCCACCTTAAGAGAGTCATTGTTACTCCCGCCGTTTACCCGCGCTTCATTGAATTTCTTCACTTTGTCAATTTCTCAGCCGAGGCTGGACTTTGCCATTTTCCCACCTTAAGAGAGTCATTGTTACTCCCGCCGTTTACCCGCGCTTCATTGAATTTCTTCACTTTGTCAATTTCTCAGCCGAGGCTGGACTTTGCCATTTTCCCACCTTAAGAGAGTCATTGTTACTCCCGCCGTTTACCCGCGCTTCATTGAATTTCTTCACTTTGTCAATTTCTCAGCCGAGGCTGGACTTTGCCATTTTCCCACCTTAAGAGAGTCATTGTTACTCCCGCCGTTTACCCGCGCTTCATTGAATTTCTTCACTTTGTCAATTTCTCAGCCGAGGCTGGACTTTGCCATTTTCCCACCTTAAGAGAGTCATTGTTACTCCCGCCGTTTACCCGCGCTTCATTGAATTTCTTCACTTTGTCAATTTCTCAGCCGAGGCTGGACTTTGCCATTTTCCCACCTTAAGAGAGTCATTGTTACTCCCGCCGTTTACCCGCGCTTCATTGAATTTCTTCACTTTGTCAATTTCTCAGCCGAGGCTGGACTTTGCCATTTTCCCACCTTAAGAGAGTCATTGTTACTCCCGCCGTTTACCCGCGCTTCATTGAATTTCTTCACTTTGTCAATTTCTCAGCCGAGGCTGGACTTTGCCATTTTCCCACCTTAAGAGAGTCATTGTTACTCCCGCCGTTTACCCGCGCTTCATTGAATTTCTTCACTTTGTCAATTTCTCAGCCGAGGCTGGACTTTGCCATTTTCCCACCTTAAGAGAGTCATTGTTACTCCCGCCGTTTACCCGCGCTTCATTGAATTTCTTCACTTTGTCAATTTCTCAGCCGAGGCTGGACTTTGCCATTTTCCCACCTTAAGAGAGTCATTGTTACTCCCGCCGTTTACCCGCGCTTCATTGAATTTCTTCACTTTGTCAATTTCTCAGCCGAGGCTGGACTTTGCCATTTTCCCACCTTAAGAGAGTCATTGTTACTCCCGCCGTTTACCCGCGCTTCATTGAATTTCTTCACTTTGTCAATTTCTCAGCCGAGGCTGGACTTTGCCATTTTCCCACCTTAAGAGAGTCATTGTTACTCCCGCCGTTTACCCGCGCTTCATTGAATTTCTTCACTTTGTCAATTTCTCAGCCGAGGCTGGACTTTGCCATTTTCCCACCTTAAGAGAGTCATTGTTACTCCCGCCGTTTACCCGCGCTTCATTGAATTTCTTCACTTTGTCAATTTCTCAGCCGAGGCTGGACTTTGCCATTTTCCCACCTTAAGAGAGTCATTGTTACTCCCGCCGTTTACCCGCGCTTCATTGAATTTCTTCACTTTGTCAATTTCTCAGCCGAGGCTGGACTTTGCCATTTTCCCACCTTAAGAGAGTCATTGTTACTCCCGCCGTTTACCCGCGCTTCATTGAATTTCTTCACTTTGTCAATTTCTCAGCCGAGGCTGGACTTTGCCATTTTCCCACCTTAAGAGAGTCATTGTTACTCCCGCCGTTTACCCGCGCTTCATTGAATTTCTTCACTTTGTCAATTTCTCAGCCGAGGCTGGACTTTGCCATTTTCCCACCTTAAGAGAGTCATTGTTACTCCCGCCGTTTACCCGCGCTTCATTGAATTTCTTCACTTTGTCAATTTCTCAGCCGAGGCTGGACTTTGCCATTTTCCCACCTTAAGAGAGTCATTGTTACTCCCGCCGTTTACCCGCGCTTCATTGAATTTCTTCACTTTGTCAATTTCTCAGCCGAGGCTGGACTTTGCCATTTTCCCACCTTAAGAGAGTCATTGTTACTCCCGCCGTTTACCCGCGCTTCATTGAATTTCTTCACTTTGTCAATTTCTCAGCCGAGGCTGGACTTTGCCATTTTCCCACCTTAAGAGAGTCATTGTTACTCCCGCCGTTTACCCGCGCTTCATTGAATTTCTTCACTTTGTCAATTTCTCAGCCGAGGCTGGACTTTGCCATTTTCCCACCTTAAGAGAGTCATTGTTACTCCCGCCGTTTACCCGCGCTTCATTGAATTTCTTCACTTTGTCAATTTCTCAGCCGAGGCTGGACTTTGCCATTTTCCCACCTTAAGAGAGTCATTGTTACTCCCGCCGTTTACCCGCGCTTCATTGAATTTCTTCACTTTGTCAATTTCTCAGCCGAGGCTGGACTTTGCCATTTTCCCACCTTAAGAGAGTCATTGTTACTCCCGCCGTTTACCCGCGCTTCATTGAATTTCTTCACTTTGTCAATTTCTCAGCCGAGGCTGGACTTTGCCATTTTCCCACCTTAAGAGAGTCATTGTTACTCCCGCCGTTTACCCGCGCTTCATTGAATTTCTTCACTTTGTCAATTTCTCAGCCGAGGCTGGACTTTGCCATTTTCCCACCTTAAGAGAGTCATTGTTACTCCCGCCGTTTACCCGCGCTTCATTGAATTTCTTCACTTTGTCAATTTCTCAGCCGAGGCTGGACTTTGCCATTTTCCCACCTTAAGAGAGTCATTGTTACTCCCGCCGTTTACCCGCGCTTCATTGAATTTCTTCACTTTGTCAATTTCTCAGCCGAGGCTGGACTTTGCCATTTTCCCACCTTAAGAGAGTCATTGTTACTCCCGCCGTTTACCCGCGCTTCATTGAATTTCTTCACTTTGTCAATTTCTCAGCCGAGGCTGGACTTTGCCATTTTCCCACCTTAAGAGAGTCATTGTTACTCCCGCCGTTTACCCGCGCTTCATTGAATTTCTTCACTTTGTCAATTTCTCAGCCGAGGCTGGACTTTGCCATTTTCCCACCTTAAGAGAGTCATTGTTACTCCCGCCGTTTACCCGCGCTTCATTGAATTTCTTCACTTTGTCAATTTCTCAGCCGAGGCTGGACTTTGCCATTTTCCCACCTTAAGAGAGTCATTGTTACTCCCGCCGTTTACCCGCGCTTCATTGAATTTCTTCACTTTGTCAATTTCTCAGCCGAGGCTGGACTTTGCCATTTTCCCACCTTAAGAGAGTCATTGTTACTCCCGCCGTTTACCCGCGCTTCATTGAATTTCTTCACTTTGTCAATTTCTCAGCCGAGGCTGGACTTTGCCATTTTCCCACCTTAAGAGAGTCATTGTTACTCCCGCCGTTTACCCGCGCTTCATTGAATTTCTTCACTTTGTCAATTTCTCAGCCGAGGCTGGACTTTGCCATTTTCCCACCTTAAGAGAGTCATTGTTACTCCCGCCGTTTACCCGCGCTTCATTGAATTTCTTCACTTTGTCAATTTCTCAGCCGAGGCTGGACTTTGCCATTTTCCCACCTTAAGAGAGTCATTGTTACTCCCGCCGTTTACCCGCGCTTCATTGAATTTCTTCACTTTGTCAATTTCTCAGCCGAGGCTGGACTTTGCCATTTTCCCACCTTAAGAGAGTCATTGTTACTCCCGCCGTTTACCCGCGCTTCATTGAATTTCTTCACTTTGTCAATTTCTCAGCCGAGGCTGGACTTTGCCATTTTCCCACCTTAAGAGAGTCATTGTTACTCCCGCCGTTTACCCGCGCTTCATTGAATTTCTTCACTTTGTCAATTTCTCAGCCGAGGCTGGACTTTGCCATTTTCCCACCTTAAGAGAGTCATTGTTACTCCCGCCGCTTACCCGCGCTTCATTGAATTTCTTCACTTTGTCAATTTCTCAGCGAGGCTGGACTTTGCCATTTTCCCACCTTAAGAGAGTCATTGTTACTCCCGCCGTTTACCCGCGCTTCATTGAATTTCTTCACTTTGTCAATTTCTCAGCCGAGGCTGGACTTTGCCATTTTCCCACCTTAAGAGAGTCATTGTTACTCCCGCCGTTTACCCGCGCTTCATTGAATTTCTTCACTTTGTCAATTTCTCAGCCGAGGCTGGACTTTGCCATTTTCCCACCTTAAGAGAGTCATTGTTACTCCCGCCGTTTACCCGCGCTTCATTGAATTTCTTCACTTTGTCAATTTCTCAGCCGAGGCTGGACTTTGCCATTTTCCCACCTTAAGAGAGTCATTGTTACTCCCGCCGTTTACCCGCGCTTCATTGAATTTCTTCACTTTGTCAATTTCTCAGCCGAGGCTGGACTTTGCCATTTTCCCACCTTAAGAGAGTCATTGTTACTCCCGCCGTTTACCCGCGCTTCATTGAATTTCTTCACTTTGTCAATTTCTCAGCCGAGGCTGGACTTTGCCATTTTCCCACCTTAAGAGAGTCATTGTTACTCCCGCCGTTTACCCGCGCTTCATTGAATTTCTTCACTTTGTCAATTTCTCAGCCGAGGCTGGACTTTGCCATTTTCCCACCTTAAGAGAGTCATTGTTACTCCCGCCGTTTACCCGCGCTTCATTGAATTTCTTCACTTTGTCAATTTCTCAGCCGAGGCTGGACTTTGCCATTTTCCCACCTTAAGAGAGTCATTGTTACTCCCGCCGTTTACCCGCGTTTCATTGAATTTCTTCACTTTGTCAATTTCTCAGCCGAGGCTGGACTTTGCCATTTTCCCACCTTAAGAGAGTCATTGTTACTCCCGCCGTTTACCCGCGCTTCATTGAATTTCTTCACTTTGTCAATTTCTCAGCCGAGGCTGGACTTTGCCATTTTCCCACCTTAAGAGAGTCATTGTTACTCCCGCCGTTTACCCGCGCTTCATTGAATTTCTTCACTTTGTCAATTTCTCAGCCGAGGCTGGACTTTGCCATTTTCCCACCTTAAGAGAGTCATTGTTACTCCCGCCGTTTACCCGCGCTTCATTGAATTTCTTCACTTTGTCAATTTCTCAGCCGAGGCTGGACTTTGCCATTTTCCCACCTTAAGAGAGTCATTGTTACTCCCGCCGTTTACCCGCGCTTCATTGAATTTCTTCACTTTGTCAATTTCTCAGCCGAGGCTGGACTTTGCCATTTTCCCACCTTAAGAGAGTCATTGTTACTCCCGCCGTTTACCCGCGCTTCATTGAATTTCTTCACTTTGTCAATTTCTCAGCCGAGGCTGGACTTTGCCATTTTCCCACCTTAAGAGAGTCATTGTTACTCCCGCCGTTTACCCGCGCTTCATTGAATTTCTTCACTTTGTCAATTTCTCAGCCGAGGCTGGACTTTGCCATTTTCCCACCTTAAGAGAGTCATTGTTACTCCCGCCGTTTACCCGCGCTTCATTGAATTTCTTCACTTTGTCAATTTCTCAGCCGAGGCTGGACTTTGCCATTTTCCCACCTTAAGAGAGTCATTGTTACTCCCGCCGTTTACCCGCGCTTCATTGAATTTCTTCACTTTGTCAATTTCTCAGCCGAGGCTGGACTTTGCCATTTTCCCACCTTAAGAGAGTCATTGTTACTCCCGCCGTTTACCCGCGCTTCATTGAATTTCTTCACTTTGTCAATTTCTCAGCCGAGGCTGGACTTTGCCATTTTCCCGCCGTTTACCCGCGCTTCATTGAATTTCTTCACTTTGTCAATTTCTCAGCCGAGGCTGGACTTTGCCATTTTCCCACCTTAAGAGAGTCATTGTTACTCCCGCCGTTTACCCGCGCTTCATTGAATTTCTTCACTTTGTCAATTTCTCAGCCGAGGCTGGACTTTGCCATTTTCCCACCTTAAGAAGCAGTGGCCCCGCCGTCGCAAGCGGTAGACTTTTTTTGTAATTCTTGTTTTTGCAATTGTTTTTTTTACAATTTATACTGTTTTAATTTACATTGTTGCATTTGTTCATTGTTCATAGTTGATTATGCAGGCACACTGAGGGTAGTGCTGCCCCATATTTACCTGGGTGTGCTAGAGTGGAGTTTAGACAGAGGGTGAGGGGCAGAGAATACAATATTGTCAATACTAGGGAGGGATGTATCTGCACAGGTGTGTGTTTTATGTTTGACAGCAATATATAACTGACCTGGCCACTGATTGGATGACTTTAGAGGTGGTGTCTTTCATGTTGGTCAGGAAGTGAAGGAGAATGTCCAGGAAGCCGCCCACCAACTGATCACACCATACACCCCTGAGGATCATGGGAAATTAACCAACATGGTGGTTTATAATGCTTCTTCAGTTACTACACAATAGTATAGTATCTAGTATCTGCATAGTCTGTAGTGTTAGAACTAGTGGGTAGGGTAGTGCTTAGTCTAGCCTGTATGGTAGATTAGTGCTACTCCTATAAGCCAAGCCTGTATGGTACAGTAGGTTAAAGCTAGTTCTGTTAACCTAGCCGGTATGGTCAGCTAGAACCAGTCCCGTTAGTCTGTATAGGCGATGAAGTCTGTGGTGAATGGAATGTATACAGTACCAGCTTCTTATATTTTTCATTTAATACAAATAGTCTTCTTGAAATATTTTGTTTGCTCAAGAAGATTTGAATCCCAGTAATACAAATGATTGGATCTGATGCTTGACAAATTTGTAGAGGTCCATCCTGCCATATCATACCAGTCTTTTCTTGGGCTGGATCAGAGGTCGGTTCTGTCCATTCATCTTGTACTAAAGTCCACAGGCGTTACAAAGGTAGTGGCCAGTCCCATTGTGATGTCATAGATGGTGGCCGTGGTTCCACAGTTGACACTCTGGCCCCTGTCACAAGTCACAAACAGTGAGTGAATAGCAAAGACATATGCATGATAAACACCTATAAATAGCAACAGAACAATTAACAGAAATTCCATTGTACAAAACATCATGTATTTGATGGGTGGATTAAGACCGACAGGTCATGGTGGAGTTTAACCTATGATAGAATACACAATCACCTGGTGTGGGCAGCCTCATCTTATTGCACAGTTTAGGGGAGTAGGATGAGAGACTCATCCACGCCCCTAGAGTAGAGTAGCTGTAAGAGGTAGTCATGTGGGGAGGGCATGTAGGATCCCAGCATGTGTGGATAGGAGTGGGGAGACAGTGTGTTTACACCTCCTGGAGCAGAGGTCAGATTTAGAAAACTGCCTCCACCTATGCCCCCCATAAGGCTCCAACATTCAGCCATGAGAGCCTCTTGAAGCCTCGGACTCAAAGAAAAAGTGGGGACAAGTGAACCCCATCTTTAGAGGTTTTGCAGTATCTCCATTCTTAGCAATGTGTATAGTTCAGCAGCATCAAATGCATCTTTTGGAGAGTCCCATCCATTTTCCTGCATCAGCAAAACAGATAGCTCAAACACAGTTTCATCACAAGGCAATTGACCCTTGGGTGTACATTCCTCCTTACACAGATCCACCTCTTCTTGGTCAATCAATTTCATTCTGTCCTCTGCACCAAACATCTGTGGGACTGTATACAACAAGACTGGACGCCCTCCAGACACATTCTGGGCTGGCCTTGGTCTGATCTTGTGTGAATTCCATGTCCTCACAACTTCATCAAGTTCTTCCTGCAGGATCATAAAGAAGTTGAACATTCCAAACATACATTCCACAACAGTAAACATAATCTGATTATAATTTTTGTATAGTTTGAGACCTTTGTTGAATAGATGTAGGCCTATTGTTTTGAAAAGCACATTCTAGGCTACACAATCTTACCTGCACATTCTCGACGTCTCCGTTTTCCGTGCCCCTATCAGCTCGCAGCCTCTCTGGACATCCCCCAACACGCTCAATGCTTTGAATATAATATCCCGCTATGACTTTTGGGTCGTTGTTTGTAGTGTATGCTTCCATCCATACCACATAACGACTATAGCCATCGATGCAACCATTGATCCCTATTCCGTACGGCTTCAGTTTATCGTACGAATCCATATGCCAGAGCGCATTGGGACCCCGAGTCGAGTACTGCCGTCGTCGCAGACGATGTGCCCGTCGTAGTTCCACACCTTGAGGATCAATTAATTTGATAATCTGTCGTATCACATCTTGTTGCACCACAAATCCCCTCTGGATAGCACGAAGATGCAGCCAACGATAGCCTTGCATTTGACCATTCCCCGATAGTTCCTCCTGCACAAAGGATATTACCTCGTTTAAATCCGTATGATTTCTCCTTCTGAAAACACCCAGTTCCCGACAACGTCGCTTCAAAGTACGAATACTTTATAATATGGTGATTGTGTGCTAACAGACAAAGAATGTCCTTATTACTGAATCCAAGTCCAAAATATAACTTTATAAGACCATTCATGTCATCCATTTTAACGAATACTATTCGGAATAAGCCCAATAAACAACACTGACTTAAATTCTGACTTTTTTCTCAGAAATTCTGACTTTAATCTCAGAAGTTATTTCGAAGTTATTTCTGACTTTTTTCTCAGAAATTCCGAGTTTTTTTCTCAGAAATTCTGACTTTAATCTCAGATATTTTGACTTTAATCTCAGAAGTTATTTCTGACTTTTTTCTCAGAAATTCTGACTATAAAGTCAGAATTTCTGACTTTAAACTCAGAAGCTTAAAAAAAAAAAAAAACTCAGCTGTTGGCCCTAATGCTCTTCCGTAGGACTGTAATACAACATCACTGCCACGTTATTTAATTGTAGTTGTAGGCACCACAGTTTTCACTGTTACAGCAACGTTGCCATAAAGTCTAAGGAGGGTAAGTTATTTTCGACCATAGATGGACGTTGTCACAACATCGCCTGAATGTTGCAACTTACCAAACTACAACTTATGTGCAATGTTGCTGCAACCCACTGTGTTAGTAGGGTTAGAGCTTTTTCAGAATAGCGACCTTTCTGAGCTTTTTCGGAATAGCGAACCTTCAGAATAAAGACATTTCGGAATAACGACATGTAACCGGTACGTCATTGGGTCAGTACCGAAATATCGATAAGCTCATGGACAAACGGTGCTGCTATCGGTATTTAACACGTTAGTTTCATAACTCAGCCTACACAGCTGATATCCGTCCCCTAATCATGACGAAGCTGCTGGTGACGGCGATGATGTCACATTGTTTGCCTCTCTCTAATAGGCCAATTGAGGAAGTAGGCATAGTGGCGGACAGGGAAAAACAGTTCTTCTCCAAATCTACCAACAGTGCTAAATGCAATTTATGTAAACATTTAGTTGTGTTTAAAGGGGGTAACATCAGAAACTCATGAACCATAAATTTCAAATTCGGTAAATGAGAAGCAGTGCAGCGTGTTGGACTGCTTTAGCGACACGGCTAATGCTAATGCTGGTGGCTTTGATAGGGTAACCAACGGCTATTCCGAAGGTCCGTTATTCCGAATATTGATTTCCATACATCGGAATAGCTGCCCTGGGTCCGCTATTCCGAAAACTAGACCGCTGACGACCGGTCAGAGGGTGTGTTTCAAACTGCCGGTTGCAATGTTAAAGGGGTAGTAAAGGGAAAATGCATGTTTAGCCCTGTTTTAAGGTTTAACATTTTTTTGAAAGATTTTTCAAGATGCCCACCCACATCCATTGTATGACCAAAATGGTGGTTGAGCAATTATCAGACTTTCTCAAAAGTGCTAGGCTGTGTCCGAAATGCCTGCTACCTGCTACATAGCAGGCAAGAAGTAGCATGCTATATAGTACCTACTGCTCCAAGAAAACGATATAGCAGGCGAGAAATGTAGCATGCTACACTCGAGTCAGGTGACGGGAATGCGTGGGTTACATCGGTACGCTGAGGCGAAAAGGCGTTCAGTTACCCAGACCTCGAACCTGTGGTTAGTTTATATTCTGGTTATATTCGTCCACTGGAAAGATGGAGAAGTCAGATCCGTACGAGAAGTACGAGGGAGAGCGGTTCGGTCACGGTGGTGCTTAGGAAAGGGTTAGGAAGTTTCTTGCCTTTGGACCGATTGGCAAACGTGATCTGCCTTGGGAGGGCTTCTGCCCGGCCAGCTTTTATAGCAGACGGTCGGTCGGATCGTTCCTCTCCATCGCGGGTTCGGCAAGGGGGCCTCTGGCCCTCTCCTACATTCCTGGAACATAGCGTATAAACCTTCATGCCAGGGTGGCAAGCCGTAAGATGTTTTTTGGACAAGAAATAGACGTCACTCGGTGACAGCGCTGGCTTTCGCTGAATATCTGGTGTTGGCGAGTAGCTCGTGGAATGGTATGTCGCAGAACATCGCTATTCTAGAAACCTTTTGCCAATTGACCGGGATGCGCGTGCAACCCAAAAAGTGCCACGGGTTCCTAATCCAGAGGGTGGATGAGGCGATCGTTGAGAACGTCTGCACACCTTGGAAGGTGTGCGGGGAGCCACTCCACCTGATCGGCCCCGAGGAATCTGTAAAGTATCTCGGGATGATGGTGAACCCGCGGAAAGGCTTAAGTTTCACGGAACCGATGGCGTTGGTCCGTGACTGAATCGACAAAATCGGGCGTGCGGTGCTGAAACCTTCCCAGAAGGTTAAGATGTTCAATGTGTATGCTGTCCCGAGGCTGGTCTACCAGCTGGATCACGGTGGGGCTAAGGTCACGGTCCTCGGGCAAGTGGATGGGTTGATCAGGGGCGTGGTGAAGGGGTGGCTTCACCTCCCGCTGTGCACTTGTGACGGGCTTCTGTACTCCAGGGCGCGTGACGGCGGCCTGGGGGTCGTTCAGCTGGCCCGCTTCATCCCTTCAGTCCAAATCCGCCGGATCATCCGCCTAAGTTCATCGGAAGATGAACTGACGCGGGTGGCCACGCAAGCAACGGTGAGCGTATCGCACTTCGAGAGACTATGGTCTAAGGCAGGTGGTCGCAAGGAAGAGGTGCCCTCCCTCGGGATACCCGGTGAAGGGGGGAACGCCCAAGCTGCGAATCCAACCACTGAGCCAATGCGGCCGAGGTGTCCAGTCCCGTGCGACTGGCGACAGGTTGCGCGGCCGGTCTCCTTAAACGCGAGTTCAACGAGCGTTGGCTGGTTTTCTGTTGGCGTCGGTTATTGCCCTGCGTTGTGAACCTCGACTTGTTCACCGACGCTGTCGATCAGGTAGTATGTTGAGCTGTGCTCCGACATGCCTCATCTAGACTAAAACACGATTGTCATACCCGGTTCGAGTTTTCCATTACCGAACCATTAAGGCATCGTGAACATCCCTGTAAGGTATTGATAATGTTTCAATGCTTGTGCCGGCCTCTCCTACCTTCCCCTGCCGTCCTCGGAAAGGCGCCCACGTCTCCGCATGTGCGGGCGCGGCTGCTGGCGGAGACTCGTGTTCGCTTGCTGCCCGTGTTACGCGTGCGGTCTCGAGGTGCGTCTGGGGAAGTCGATTTAATACCGATGTGGTTCGGGGAGAGTGGCGGCGCAGTAGCTGAACGGAGTATACCGGGATCTATATGCCGCTCCTTAGCCCCAAAGTGTTCGCCGGTTAGGGCCGTCGGCCGCTCAGCTTTGTCACGGTCGGGTTTCACTCTTTCGGCCTTGTTGACCGAGCTGGGTATACCGGCACTTTCGTCTTGGTGGTAGTAGCAAATATTCAAACGAGAACTTTGAAGGCCGAAGTGGAGAAGGGTTCCATGCGGTCCTGTGAGATGGGTGAACGCCGGCGGTGCGACCGATCCCGGAGAAGCTGGTGGGAGCCCCTGAGAGAGTTCTCCTTTCTTTGCGAAGGGAGGGCGACATCAGGTAGGCTCTCACGGGCCTTGGAAATCCGGGGGAGGGGGTATAAATCTCTCGACCTAAGTCTCGCCTCCCCCACCCTCAGCCCTTTTGAAATCGAGTAATCTGAGCTAATTTACTGATATTCCACTAGATATTCCAAGCCCCGGCCAGCCATTGGTCCCCACAATGCAGGCCAAAGACAGTATGTATGCCAGGTGGTGGAGTTGAAAGGCCTCTGCCGGCTGTCCAGTACAATCCACGTGTGCTGTACAATCCAAGCATGCATGTTTGTGTTGAAATGAAATGAATGAAATGTCTATACCTACTGCACACTGATAGTCGGACTATTTTTTTTATTTTGAATACCATTTTACTCATCTTGCAGATTTTCCAAGCTCGTCCCATGTGAGCAAGCGGGGCCCTGGCCCCATGTATAGCACCCCAGCCAGACCAGGTAAGAGTGGCATGTACTGCTGTGGTGTTGTGATGTCTACCTGTTAATGTCTTAATTTATTTTCCGTCAAATGCCAGAAGCCAAAGCATGCTGCCAACACCATAACGTTTCCTGCTAATCCCTTTCCTTTATCCCTTTTGGTTTTCAGTTAGGTCTGTGATGCCGTCGCCCAAGAAAACGGCTCCGGCAGCATTGACTCCATGTACCCCTCTACCCAATCGATGCTGCTCTGCAGATGCTGGTATGTGCAATTTCAGGAACTACTTCATGTTGCATGCAGGGATATATTTTGAGTTTCATTTAGTTTTATGTCAATCTAGATTTCCAGAGGTCGGTACATCAGTAGTTCTCGGACTTGCGGGAGCAACTCCATGAGCTTGCGCAGAGTGTGAGGGAACTGGCCCAGAGCATGCGGCCTGAGGAGTCCGGAGGTGCCCAGGGAGAAGTGCTGGATGCACTGGACCCTGCCCACACGGAGGAGGAGCTGGGAACATCAGAGGAAGATGGTGAGTGTCTGCAGGGCAGAACTTTGTCTTATTTTTGCAGGGAGGGGTACAGTAAATGACTGTCTTTGTTTTGCAGACACAATACCTAGGTGTCATTGGTGGCAGAGACTTGGCTGACAGTCCGGCGGGTAGTGTCAGCTGTTGCCACACATGCGGTGTGGAGCGCCTAGTGTGCACGGGAAGAAGGGGAAGAAGCCACTGAAGAGTATGACACTCTTCAATGTTCTAACACGTAAGAAATGGTTCATATTTTAAATATTTTTTAATACATCGTCTTTGTTCCATGACCGATGTGAATTGAAACCATTACCTTTCTTGATAACTTAAAGGTGCAGTTATCGTCTCGA
>NW_028176037.1:0-40000 GCF_949987555.1 Borostomias antarcticus
GTGAGACATTTTGACTCATTTCAATGAGAATACTCTTCCTTCATTCATCAATTAATGATATAAAGCTTTATTTACATAGCTAATTTCCTGCATAGTTGGACTACAATCAGCTTTACATTGTCTTAAGTGATTTAAACGATTTATATCATTCTCTCCATTTCACACTAGCTACTGTGTGTAACTTAGGCAACAGTGGTTGATTCAGCTTTAATATTCATATTAGGGATGTGCACGGTTAACCGATTTCTCGAGTACCCGAGTAGGCAATCTGCTAGTCGGAAAATAAATACTACTCGGTTAATCTAAAGGCTATACAATATGGCATGTTTGGCCGCATTTCTGAGCGCCTGTGCCCTTTTTCAATTGTTACCAAAGAGGATAGAGCATTGGCGGCTGCCTGGAGAAAAGCGCTGTATACAGTCTTTTTTCGAGCGCTCCGGCTTTTTGAAAACATTGCCATCTCAACTTTTCAGAAAGGTGCTGCCAACGTCACTGCGGCTCTTTCAGGCAACCAATGATCAGATATTAGATAGGGCATGACTCGTCAGCTGTCTGGGGATCCCGGGGGAACCCCCTGATCAGATATTAGATAGGGCATGACTCGTCAGCTGTCTGGGGATCCCGGGGGAACCCCTGCCTGGCTATTAAACGGAATATCTGAAAGTGCACCGATCGTAAAAATAATAAATGCAGCCAGTTGTCAGGGGCAGTGATGACTGATTACTAGTTGATTACTGTCTAGCCAGCTAACTGGTTACGTTTTAAAAGCTATATTTATTTACATGGACACAGTTCTTGGGTGCAAAGTTACGTGGTCACAAAAACTAGCAATAATTAGCCCATGGGCTTGCTAATGCTAGCTGTCCATGGTTCGGTTTTCCATACTGTTAAGCATTTTCGGATCAAACTACACCGTGGTTTTGCATAGTGTTAAAGCATTTTATGGATCGAGCCTCGGACTTTCAAACCTGTTACAGCGTAGGTAGCCTATGAGAGAACTATAGACTTAAGCCTATATACAGTATATGCCACTTCATTTGTTTTGTTTTGACAATTAAACGCTGGTACCGGGTCTCTGGTTTTGTTTATCTGCATACTGTGCATAGTAGGCAGTGGTGTGAGTGAACTTTGTACTCTGGCTCCAGGCAGCACTCCCATCATTTAGCGGTAGGCTAATCATGTTGGTAATGAGCCCTGAGGTGGTGCTGAAAAAGACAGCGAGTACCAGCACAGGCCCATGTGCGTATAGCCTACTCCTATAGTTTTCCAGCCTGCTATACATACATATTGAATGAATAGGCCTGTTGTTCAATAAATCTATTTAGTTTTGCATGGACATTTCTCTAATGAAGGCTTGACGCCAAAACATCCATTATTGTCCAATAAATTGGAAATAGGCAGTGAGTGCCGCGGTGCTTTTTAGATAACGCTAAAAATGAATTCACTTGTTATCCGGCATCGGCAGTAAAGGCTTGGTTTAATACTTAATTTATATTAGTAAATTGGTTGCATATTGTAGGCTTAGAGTTTTCAGAGTAGCCTAACGATAGGCTTAATAGGCTATGAGCTGGGCAGTGCATCCACATTAAAAGGCTGCGTTTTTCGATTCCGATAGCTTCATGAAAACCTATGGGTTATTCAATCTGATGATAAGTAATGCATCCAACCACACATCAACTTTTAAATATGTTTATTTGCAAGGGCATGGACGAGACATGAAAGCACCGCCACGGTAATAACGGCGGAAAAAAACGTATTCCCCTCCGAGGGGGCCGGGGTTAAATGCGCTCTGTCTGGACGGTATCTTATTTTGAGTAATCTTTTTTTTGAGTAATCGGTTACTCGAGTAGGATCAGGTTAGGTTACTCGGTTTTAAAATTAGTCGAAATTCCCATCCCTAATTCATATACTTAACATACATTGCTGGTTATGGCTACATTGTCTTATTTCATAGCAGGCAGGCAAATGTTAATTTGTTTTAGTCTACCTGACTGTCCTGGTTGTTAGCATTGGCTTTTTTCAACTCATCTGGACAATTGAGAACAGAAACTTGGCTATGGCATGTCTCCAAAAAAATAGTGGTGCTGAGAAATGTGGAGCCCAACACTAGGGTCATATGGAGATTAAAGAATTATTTCAAAAGTGCGTTTGGGCAGAAAAATATTTTCAAAGATTTCTAACCGTTTGCTTTCCCCTTTCCTTTGCTGTGGCAGCTATGATTTACCTGCGGCGTGCAGCACCAGCAAAACGTTACCAGAGGAATCACTGCCCCAGTAAGAATGCACTCATACCTGCACTGATCATAGATCTCCTACAACACCTTTATATGGGTTATGTTTTATATCCATCCATGCATACTGTGTACATCTACATACGTGTATTTTATCCATTCTATATATTTGTGATTGTTTCAGCACATTGAGATTGCCTGACAATGAAAAGTGCTTTATAAATAAATCGAATTATTATTGTTATTATTATTAATTATTATTGTTGTTATTATGCTTTGAAATAACTGTATTAATCTGTTTTGTTTGTTTTGCTCCGTTGTTGTTCATCACCAGGCAATCGAGATCCAGCCCTCCAGTCACAACACTGAAGCGGCAAACCCAGACCCAGTCCATACAAGATGGCAAAGCTGTGTCTGGGGGACAAGTAGACTTACTGCCCCTGTCTCCGGTGCTCATAACCTCTCCTGCAGCCGGCGGGTAAGGAAGTGTTCGTTTGGAGTAGTGTTGTTGTGACCAACATCCTGATTTTTGTTATAATTGTCGATCTGATACTGTGATTAAAAAGTGCATAATGTTGTCCTCTTAATCCTCCATTTTAGAGGTGATGATGCTGAAATGGACCCTCCTCCGGTTAAGATTACGGGCTGCCACAGCAAAACGTTACCAGAGGAATCATTGCCACTGTAAGAATGCACTCATACCTGCCTGATCATAGATCTCCCAGCACACCTTTATATGGGTTTACGTTTTGTATCCATCCATGCATACTCAAGTACACAAGTGTATTTTATCCATGCTTTGAAATGTATTCAGTTCTCTGTTTTGTTTGTCATTACTTATCATCACAAGGCAAGTGAGAGCCTGCCCTCCAGTCACGGCACTGAAGCAGCAGACCCAGGCCCATCCTCCACCGGAGCCCAGACCTTCCCAGTCCAAACGAAGTGGCAAAGACATGTCTGATTTTTTGCTGAAGCTGAGAGAGAGCATCCAGTCTAAACCTGCATGGTAAAGTTTATTAAGATTATTCTCTACATTTGTTTTCAACTGACTGCTAATTACCATAGCGCAATGCTCTGGTTTACGTAAGGCCAAGGCCACACTGACTGTGCTCTGAGGCTGCTAGCACCACAAAGGAGCTGGCAGAATCAGCACCTGACCGCCTGTATCTTTTCAGTTCGTGGATGTCGTCTCCAGTGAAGGAACCTGCTCTTCCACCCGAGCCAGAGGACGATGAATTTATGATTCTGGAGGACGACAGCCCTCGCTTCACCATCACCATCCCTAAGAAAACCAACCCCAACCAGAGTAAAGCTCGAGCGAAGCAGGGCAAAGCTCAGACCTCTTCATCCAACCAGGATGTGTCCGCAGACACGGCGCCGCAGGGCGACCAATCAGAGACGGCTGCTGGGAGGCCGAAATCAGGAGGGGGAGCTGGGAGCGCTCCGCCAGAGGAACCTCACGCTGCAGAACGGACAGTTAAAGGGAAGAAAGGGAAAGCGGTGTTTGGAGGCACATCTTCACACATGCCCGTCCCCTCAACGTCCGCAGCCAGGAAACATGCTGCCAAGGAGAGGGAAAAGAAGAACTCTAGTCCCAGGAGGGAGGCGGGGCCTGACGCAGAGGCTGACGGGATCGCCGGTCAAGACGACTGCCCCGTAGATGACATGACAGCCCGAGACGAACAGCCATCCACGAGGAAAAGACAGACTGCGATGTCATCGGCCGCAGGCGAGAGCGAGGACGATGAACCCGGAGAGGGCGCGGCCGCTAGGTCTGGCAAAGCGAAACCCGCTACGAAAATGGGGAAGAGGGCGGTGAAATCCTTGAGAGGGAAGGAGCCAGACGCTGCAGTGAGCCCTGGTCCTGTGTGGGGCTCGGAGGAGGAGACGGAGCAGCCAGGCAAGGAGGAGGATGCTCCAGGGGTCCTGGGTCCATCAGGTAACCCAGCCATGGACCATATTCACAGAACATCTGAAGGCAAAAAAAAGTGCTCCTAAATGGCCAAATTTAGAGAAAATTGGGCGTTTCACTTTCACTCCCAATTTTAAAAGTTGAAAATTCACAAAGTTACGTTACGATAGCTCTTAAACCTAGGGAAATTGGGGTGTGGTGGAGAGGACTTTTAGAGAGACTACATGTAAAATAATTCCTAAAGGTGAATGCCTGCTGCACTTAATTTGCATCGCTATTGGCAAGCTGTTTTGCTAACAGAGCAATAAACTCACTGGGTTTATTGTGGACCCAGTGAGGGAGGTAGTCAAGCCCATAACGCCAGAGATGAAAGTGACAACTATTTGTGCAATAATGGAAATTGAGAAAAGTGAACATTCAGTGCAGGCAGCATTGGTGAGTGCCCAGTAGTTCACTTGTATGTGAGCCCCACTGTCTGGGGAAGAAACTGTTCAGGTTGCATGAGGATTTGGCCAGACGGGTTTTTCCTCGTCCCTGGCTGTAGAGGCACCATACCAGACGGTAATGGCCGTGTAGGACTACTCCATGATTGTCTGTGGCAAATTGAATTTCTTCAGTTGGGGCAGGAAGAACATCCTCTGTTGTACCTTCTTGGTGATGGGGATGATGTTCTGCCACTTGAGGTCCTGCGATGTGATGGTTCCCAGGAACTTGAATGATTATACAGAGTAAACTGTCAACCCATTCAGGCAAAGGGGTGCAGGAGAGGGGGGGGGGCTCCTTCAGAAGTCTACAACCATCTGCAGGCGTTGAGCTCCAGACTGTTACAAGTGCACCAGGAAGCCAGGTGATCAACCTCCCGACAATGGGCAGACTCGTCCTCACTGGAGATTAGGCAAATGCATCCACTCAGGAGTTCAGGAGCTTGACAGATGGATCCCTGGTGTTGCAGTTGTTTGTGTGGAGTGACTAGAGCAAGGGAGCACACAAGGTTGTGTGGCTCCAGTGCTAAGGGTCAGGAGATGTTAAGGGTCAGGAGATGTTAAGGGTCAGGAGATGCTAAGGGTCAGGAGATGTTAAGGGTCAGGAGATGTTAAGGGTCAGGAGATGCTAAGGGTCAGGAGATGTTAAGGGTCAGGAGATGTTAAGGGTCAGGAGATGTTAAGGGTCAGGAGATGTTAAGGGTCAGGAGATGTTAAGGGTCAGGAGATGTTAAGGGTCAGGAGATGTTAAGGGTCAGGAGATGTTAAGTGTGCTTGTCTGTCAAGAAGTCTTTATTATAAGTCTTTTTTAGAATGTGTGACAACAGTTTTTACACTAGATGGGTAGAATGTGAACAGTTTATACACTAGACATGTAGAATGTAATATCAGTTTATACACTTGACAGGTAGAATGGGAACAGTTTATACACTAGACAGGTAGAATGTAATACCAGTTTATACACTAGACATGTAGAATGTAATACCAGTTTATACACTAGACAGGTAGAATGTGAGAACAGTTTATACACTAGACATGTAGAATGGGAACAGTTTATACACTAGACAGGTAGAATGTGAACAGTTTATACACTAGACATGTAGAATGGGAACAGTTTATACACTAGACAGGTAGAATGGGAACAGTTTATACACTAGACAGGTAGAATGTAATACCAGTTTATACACTAGACAGGTAGAATGTGAGAACAGTTTACACACTAGATGGGTAGAATGTGAACAGTTTATACACTAGACATGTAGAATGGGAACAGTTTATACACTAGACAGGTAGAATGTGAACAGTTTATACACTAGACAGGTAGAATGGGAACAGTTTATACACTAGACAGGTAGAATGTAATACCAGTTTATACACTAGACAGGTAGAATGTGAGAACAGTTTACACACTAGATGGGTAGAATGTGAACAGTTTATACACTCAGTTCACACACTAGACAGGTAGAATATGAACAGGAAGCAGCTGTCATCAATCACAGAGGGTCATAATCACAAGCACGCTCATGAAGCATATCATTCCTAGCAATGAGGTCAGCTCCGCCCCTTTCTCGTAGCAAAAAATGTCTCCCCATTCAGAAGAAAAAGATGGTCCACGGCTCCACACAGCTTTGTGAATTGTTACTTGCGGGAGACTTCTAGAAATGTCTAGCGCTAGTTCGGAGGACTGGGAATATTCCCCCTGTGCTAAGTAAGGCCTCACTCACCAGTTTAAATCAGAGAACACAAGTAATAATCGTCTTTGAGTAGTCCTATTTTGTTTTGTGTATACAGTATATGATGAAATGGGTCAGTGTGATTTTTAAAGTTAAACTTATGACTAATCAGTCGTCATGTATCTCCTCTTATCACTCTTTTCTTGTTTCCCTGCAGAAGAGAAGCTGGAAGGTGGTCAGGAAGAGAGGGACAGGAGGCAAACAGAGCGCTCATCCAAGCAGCCCTCAGACCTGAGGCCAAAGAAGGCTACCAGGAGGGCCAGACGGGCCCAGAAGAGGAAGGCCAGTCAAGAGAAGCCTGTTCAGACAGAGGAGGAAGGGGAGGTGAACACAGTCGAGCAGGACCAGGGAGAGGTCAGGCAGCACACCTTCACTCCAGGTAAGGTTGGCAGATAGCTGGACACACCTTCCACACTGATTTCTATCATAATTCTAAAGTGCTTTACTGTTTGGGACTTTCCAGGTAAAGAGGTGTTCGACAGGGTGTACTCTCACACCCCAAATGGAAAATTACCCAGCACACTCGACCCCTTCACTCCCCAGAGACCAAAGGATCACGTCCCGGAGAAACGGCGGCGGAAAACTCCCGGCAACTGGTGGGAACTCAACACGTCTCCCGTTAACGTGGAGACCACCGCCTCACCGCCCAGGAAGAAGCCGAAGAAGAAGGATCTGTCTGCTACCAGGACCTTCCAGAAGAGAGGGCGTAAACGGCTCTCTACCCCCCAGGAGCAGGGGTCTGCCCAGAGAAGCCTCACCAGAGAAGGCTCTAATGCCGAGGATGAGGACCTGGGTCAGGAGCCTGCCGGGGGCCGCATTTCCTTTGATGAGAGCGCCATTGCTGTGGTGAGAAGTGCCACCTCTCAGATGCTGAACTGGCTCGGCAATAACAATCGCCTGTCAGACAACATGTGAGTGCTCTCACGTTTTTTTCCCCCTTTCAGCCTTGGATGGATTGTTTGAATAGATTATTAATGAGAAGTCTTTTTTGTTGTGTTTTTAACAAATAGGTTGAAGGGTTTCCAGAGTGGGCCGTCCTCCATGATTGAGCTGGAGCAGTATGAACAAAACGAAGATTTGAGTAAGTTCTAAATTCAGTTTTACAACATTACCCCTAGAGCACTATCTTTTGACAGCTGTAGTTGCCTACACAAACAGAGATATAGATAGGGATGGGCAACATAGGTATTTGTGTATTCGAATACCTGTACTGACGGTAGTAATTTGAGCATAGCCTATTTTGTTTGTTTGTTTTTTGAAAAAATAAATTGTAGGCCTATTTTTATTATTTTTCTTTAGCTGTGAGCAGCAGCTCTATAGCTCGCTTTGTTGGTAGGTTGGTTGGTTGGTTGGTCCACAAAGGTTTTACTGGATAACACAAAAAGTCCTGACCAAAAATGCTCTAATTTGCATGCTGCAACTAGAGACCATGAGTAACTATGCCAGAAATAATAACCATGATTCGTCCGGTAGAATTCGGTATTAGTAACCGATTCAAAACGCACCTTTCAAAATGCCAGCATTTCCATGCCATTCTACAAAAATGTATGAAACTTTGTACACTTATGTCTTTCCTCATGGGGAACACATTTGCCTCAAGAACTCATAAGGTCTGCCATGATGGATTTCACTGCAAGTTGAATATTTTGAAAAACCTATAAAAGGTAACTCCTCATAAACAGATTGATCTGAAATGTCACATACACGTATATGGTTCATGTCTCCATGTTACCAGCTCAGAGATTCAATACAAGATGACAGCAAAATTGGCATTTAAAAAATAATTTGGATACAATTTCCAAGTGCGTATAAATTTTAACAACAATCTAGGGACTTGAAACGAACTGGGCATGGGTAGCCTGCTACTATGTTGTACCTTGTCAAAGCATTTGCAGATTTCTCAAGCAAGGAAATCATTTTTAATACCCATAGTACTGACAGTAGTATAGATTTTTTTTGTGTAGCATAGTTTCAATTTTTGAAGCAGAAAAAATGTTTTGGCCTTTTTAAAAATGGGAAATCTTTGTTTAACAGGGCGGCTGTAGCTCAGTTGGTAGAGCGGGTCGTTCAATGATCGAAGGGTCAGTGGTTCGAATCCCAGCTCTGACTGTCCACATGTCGAAGTGTCCTTGAGCAAGACACCTAACCCCAAATTGCTCCTAGTGAGCAGTTTAGCACCTTGTATGGCAGCTACCGCCATTGGTGTGTGAGTGTGTGAATGGGGGAATGAGAGCGCTTTGAGTCCTGCTAAGGTGGAAAAGCGCTATATAAGTGCAGTCCATTTACCATTTAAATTAAATACTTAAATATTGTACTGTGTAACTTTATCCCCATTGACATATGAAATGATTTAATTACAAGCTAAAAAGTGTATGCAGATGTGTTGAGCTATAATGCTGGCCTACTGCCGCTGTCAGGCTTCTCACACTTAACGGAAGCATTAAAGGAGTAGTAAAGGGAAAACGCATGTTTAGCCCTGTTTTAAGGTTACTTATTATCATATACAATGGTTCAGATCAAAACATTGACAAAACTAGCATTTTCGAGAAAGTTGATAATTGCTCTACCACCGTTTTGGTCATACAATGGATGTGGATGGGCATCTTGAAAAATCATTCAAAAACATGTTAAACCCTTAAAACATGTTAAGCTCACCGAGGGTGTAATTGGTGTCCGTTGGTGTTCTGTAGGCCTGCCCCCGACTAAAGATTTTCCTGCTCGACTAGAAGTCCTCATTTCAAGCGACTAGTCAACTAGTCGTTCCTTTATTATTATGATTATTATTATTATACATATAACCTTACCATACACACGGAGCGAGCGGCAGCAGAATTGAATAATACATTCTCAATGTGTCGGCATTTGGCAACACAGCAAGGAGACTGAACAACATTTTATTACTCATTTATTTAAACAGTCATATAGCACAACAAAATGTAACACGGAAAACAAAAGTAGCCCACACACATTTCATTTTTCACAACAGCCGAGCGATCAGTGAAGAAATAAATGGGAGCTACATGAGAACTCAATTTTCTGAGGTCAGAATGCAAACGAAAATGTAGCTGGCCTATTTTAGGCTATACGCACATTTCTTAATAAGAGGCCGAACGAATGAGAACGATGAAAAGAATGAGGCCTACGTTGGCTTCTCGCCAGGCCCGGCCTGTGCATTTCTGCCGCTCTAGGCGAAAAGCAATTATGCCGCTCTCTATTAGCAACGTAGGCCTACCATACCGACAACAACACAAAGGCCAATATAAAGCGAAAACCAGCAACAATACACAAACACCAACATGCCATACATATGCCTTATAGGTGCTCGGTGTCAACAATATTAGCTTCAGTATGCATGACGCAGTATGCGGGATCCATACAAATAAAACTAATGTCTGCATAATAAATATAAAAAGTTTGCTTTTATAGGCTCTAATGCCGAGGATGAGGACCTGGGTCAGGAGCCTGCCGGGGGCCGCATTTCCTTTGATGAGAGCGCCAGTGCTGTGGTGAGAAGTGCCACCTCTCAGATGCTGAACTGGCCCGGCAATAACAATCGCCTGTCAGACAACATGTGAGTGCTCTCACGTTTTTTTTCCCCTTTCAGCCTTGGATGGATTGTTTGAATAGATTATTAATGAGAAGTCTTTTTTGTTGTGTTTTTAACAAATAGGTTGAAGGGTTTCCAGAGTGGGCCGTCCTCCATGATTGAGCTGGAGCAGTATGAACAAAACGAAGATTTGAGTAAGTTCTAAATTCAGTTTTACAACATTACCCCTAGAGCACTATCTTTTGACAGCTGTAGTTGCCTACACAAACAGAGATATAGATAGGGATGGGCAACATAGGTATTTGTGTATTCGAATACCTGTACTGACGGTAGTAATTTGAGCATAGCCTATTTTGTTTGTTTGTTTTTTGAAAAAATAAATTGTAGGCCTATTTTTATTATTTTTCTTTAGCTGTGAGCAGCAGCTCTAGGTTGAAGGGTTTCCAGAGTGGGCCGTCCTCCATGATTGAGCTGGAGCAGTATGAACAAAACGAAGATTTGAGTAAGTTCTAAATTCAGTTTTACAACATTACCCCTAGAGCACTATCTTTTGACAGCTGTAGTTGCCTACACAAACAGAGATATAGATAGGGATGGGCAACATAGGTATTTGTGTATTCGAATACCTGTACTGACGGTAGTAATTTGAGCATAGCCTATTTTGTTTGTTTGTTTTTTGAAAAAATAAATTGTAGGCCTATTTTTATTATTTTTCTTTAGCTGTGAGCAGCAGCTCTATAGCTCGCTTTGTTGGTAGGTTGGTTGGTTGGTTGGTCCACAAAGGTTTTACTGGATAACACAAAAAGTCCTGACCAAAAATGCTCTAATTTGCATGCTGCAACTAGAGACCATGAGTAACTATGCCAGAAATAATAACCATGATTCGTCCGGTAGAATTCGGTATTAGTAACCGATTCAAAACGCACCTTTCAAAATGCCAGCATTTCCATGCCATTCTACAAAAATGTATGAAACTTTGTACACTTATGTCTTTCCTCATGGGGAACACATTTGCCTCAAGAACTCATAAGGTCTGCCATGATGGATTTCACTGCAAGTTGAATATTTTGAAAAACCTATAAAAGGTAACTCCTCATAAACAGATTGATCTGAAATGTCACATACACGTATATGGTTCATGTCTCCATGTTACCAGCTAAGAGATTCAATACAAGATGACAGCAAAATTGGCATTTAAAAAATAATTTGGATACAATTTCCAAGTGCGTATACATTTTAACAACAATCTAGGGACTTGAAACGAACTGGGCATGGGTAGCCTGCTACTATGTTGTACCTTGTCAAAGCATTTGCAGATTTCTCAAGCAAGGAAATCATTTTTAATACCCATAGTACTGACAGTAGTATAGATTTTTTTTGTGTAGCATAGTTTCAATTTTTGAAGCAGAAAAAATGTTTTGGCCTTTTTAAAAATGGGAAATCTTTGTTTAACAGGGCGGCTGTAGCTCAGTTGGTAGAGCGGGTCGTTCAATGATCGAAGGGTCAGTGGTTCGAATCCCAGCTCTGACTGTCCACATGTCGAAGTGTCCTTGAGCAAGACACCTAACCCCAAATTGCTCCTAGTGAGCAGTTTAGCACCTTGTATGGCAGCTACCGCCATTGGTGTGTGAGTGTGTGAATGGGGGAATGAGAGCGCTTTGAGTCCTGCTAAGGTGGAAAAGCGCTATATAAGTGCAGTCCATTTACCATTTAAATTAAATACTTAAATATTGTACTGTGTAACTTTATCCCCATTGACATATGAAATGATTTAATTACAAGCTAAAAAGTGTATGCAGATGTGTTGAGCTATAATGCTGGCCTACTGCCGCTGTCAGGCTTCTCACACTTAACGGAAGCATTAAAGGAGTAGTAAAGGGAAAACGCATGTTTAGCCCTGTTTTAAGGTTACTTATTATCATATACAATGGTTCAGATCAAAACATTGACAAAACTAGCATTTTCGAGAAAGTTAATAATTGCTCTACCATCGTTTTGGTCATACAATGGATGTGGATGGGCATCTTGAAAAATCATTCAAAAACATGTTAAACCCTTAAAACATGTTAAGCTCACGAGGGTGTAATTGGTGTCCGTTGGTGTTCTGTAGGCCTGCCCCCGACTAAAGATTTTCCTGCTCGACTAGAAGTCCTCATTTCAAGCGACTAGTCAACTAGTCGTTCCTTTATTATTATGATTATTATTATTATACATATAACCTTACCATACACACGGAGAGAGCGGCAGCAGAATTGAATAATACATTCTCAATGTGTCGGCATTTGGCAACACAGCAAGGAGACTGAACAACATTTTATTACTCATTTATTTAAACAGTCATATAGCACAACAAAATGTAACACGGAAAACAAAAGTAGCCCACACACATTTCATTTTTCACAACAGCCGAGCGATCAGTGAAGAAATAAATGGGAGCTACATGATAACTCAATTTTCTGAGGTCAGAATGCAAACGAAAATGTAGCTGGCCTATTTTAGGCTATACGCACATTTCTTAATAAGAGGCCGAACGAATGAGAACGATGAAAAGAATGAGGCCTACGTTGGCTTCTCGCCAGGCCCGGCCTGTGCATTTCTGCCGCTCTAGGCGAAAAGCAATTATGCCGCTCTCTATTAGCAACGTAGGCCTACCATACCGACAACAACACAAAGGCCAATATAAAGCGAAAACCAGCAACAATACACAAACACCAACATGCCATACATATGCCTTATAGGTGCTCGGTGTCAACAATATTAGCTTCAGTATGCATGACGCAGTATGCGGGATCCATACAAATAAAACTAATGTCTGCATAATAAATATAAAAAGTTTGCTTTTATAGGCTCTAATGCCGAGGATGAGGACCTGGGTCAGGAGCCTGCCGGGGGCCGCATTTCCTTTGATGAGAGCGCCAGTGCTGTGGTGAGAAGTGCCACCTCTCAGATGCTGAACTGGCCCGGCAATAACAATCGCCTGTCAGACAACATGTGAGTGCTCTCACGTTTTTTTTCCCCTTTCAGCCTTGGATGGATTGTTTGAATAGATTATTAATGAGAAGTCTTTTTTGTTGTGTTTTTAACAAATAGGTTGAAGGGTTTCCAGAGTGGGCCGTCCTCCATGATTGAGCTGGAGCAGTATGAACAAAACGAAGATTTGAGTAAGTTCTAAATTCAGTTTTACAACATTACCCCTAGAGCACTATCTTTTGACAGCTGTAGTTGCCTACACAAACAGAGATATAGATAGGGATGGGCAACATAGGTATTTGTGTATTCGAATACCTGTACTGACGGTAGTAATTTGAGCATAGCCTATTTTGTTTGTTTGTTTTTTGAAAAAATAAATTGTAGGCCTATTTTTATTATTTTTCTTTAGCTGTGAGCAGCAGCTCTAGGTTGAAGGGTTTCCAGAGTGGGCCGTCCTCCATGATTGAGCTGGAGCAGTATGAACAAAACGAAGATTTGAGTAAGTTCTAAATTCAGTTTTACAACATTACCCCTAGAGCACTATCTTTTGACAGCTGTAGTTGCCTACACAAACAGAGATATAGATAGGGATGGGCAACATGGGTATTTGTGTATTCGAATACCTGTACTGACGGTAGTAATTTGAGCATAGCCTATTTTGTTTGTTTGTTTTTTGAAAAAATAAATTGTAGGCCTATTTTTATTATTTTTCTTTAGCTGTGAGCAGCAGCTCTATAGCTCGCTTTGTTGGTAGGTTGGTTGGTTGGTTGGTCCACAAAGGTTTTACTGGATAACACAAAAAGTCCTGACCAAAAATGCTCTAATTTGCATGCTGCAACTAGAGACCATGAGTAACTATGCCAGAAATAATAACCATGATTCGTCCGGTAGAATTCGGTATTAGTAACCGATTCAAAACGCACCTTTCAAAATGCCAGCATTTCCATGCCATTCTACAAAAATGTATGAAACTTTGTACACTTATGTCTTTCCTCATGGGGAACACATTTGCCTCAAGAACTCATAAGGTCTGCCATGATGGATTTCACTGCAAGTTGAATATTTTGAAAAACCTATAAAAGGTAACTCCTCATAAACAGATTGATCTGAAATGTCACATACACGTATATGGTTCATGTCTCCATGTTACCAGCTCAGAGATTCAATACAAGATGACAGCAAAATTGGCATTTAAAAAATAATTTGGATACAATTTCCAAGTGCGTATAAATTTTAACAACAATCTAGGGACTTGAAACGAACTGGGCATGGGTAGCCTGCTACTATGTTGTACCTTGTCAAAGCATTTGCAGATTTCTCAAGCAAGGAAATCATTTTTAATACCCATAGTACTGACAGTAGTATAGATTTTTTTTGTGTAGCATAGTTTCAATTTTTGAAGCAGAAAAAATGTTTTGGCCTTTTTAAAAATGGGAAATCTTTGTTTAACAGGGCGGCTGTAGCTCAGTTGGTAGAGCGGGTCGTTCAATGATCGAAGGGTCAGTGGTTCGAATCCCAGCTCTGACTGTCCACATGTCGAAGTGTCCTTGAGCAAGACACCTAACCCCAAATTGCTCCTAGTGAGCAGTTTAGCACCTTGTATGGCAGCTACCGCCATTGGTGTGTGAGTGTGTGAATGGGGGAATGAGAGCGCTTTGAGTCCTGCTAAGGTGGAAAAGCGCTATATAAGTGCAGTCCATTTACCATTTAAATTAAATACTTAAATATTGTACTGTGTAACTTTATCCCCATTGACATATGAAATGATTTAATTACAAGCTAAAAAGTGTATGCAGATGTGTTGAGCTATAATGCTGGCCTACTGCCGCTGTCAGGCTTCTCACACTTAACGGAAGCATTAAAGGAGTAGTAAAGGGAAAACGCATGTTTAGCCCTGTTTTAAGGTTACTTATTATCATATACAATGGTTCAGATCAAAACATTGACAAAACTAGCATTTTCGAGAAAGTTGATAATTGCTCTACCACCGTTTTGGTCATACAATGGATGTGGATGGGCATCTTGAAAAATCATTCAAAAACATGTTAAACCCTTAAAACATGTTAAGCTCACCGAGGGTGTAATTGGTGTCCGTTGGTGTTCTGTAGGCCTGCCCCCGACTAAAGATTTTCCTGCTCGACTAGAAGTCCTCATTTCAAGCGACTAGTCAACTAGTCGTTCCTTTATTATTATGATTATTATTATTATACATATAACCTTACCATACACACGGAGCGAGCGGCAGCAGAATTGAATAATACATTCTCAATGTGTCGGCATTTGGCAACACAGCAAGGAGACTGAACAACATTTTATTACTCATTTATTTAAACAGTCATATAGCACAACAAAATGTAACACGGAAAACAAAAGTAGCCCACACACATTTCATTTTTCACAACAGCCGAGCGATCAGTGAAGAAATAAATGGGAGCTACATGAGAACTCAATTTTCTGAGGTCAGAATGCAAACGAAAATGTAGCTGGCCTATTTTAGGCTATACGCACATTTCTTAATAAGAGGCCGAACGAATGAGAACGATGAAAAGAATTAGGCCTACGTTGGCTTCTCGCCAGGCCCGGCCTGTGCATTTCTGCCGCTCTAGGCGAAAAGCAATTATGCCGCTCTCTATTAGCAACGTAGGCCTACCATACCGACAACAACACAAAGGCCAATATAAAGCGAAAACCAGCAACAATACACAAACACCAACATGCCATACATATGCCTTATAGGTGCTCGGTGTCAACAATATTAGCTTCAGTATGCATGACGCAGTATGCGGGATCCATACAAATAAAACTAATGTCTGCATAATAAATATAAAATGAGAAATACAAGACTCCCGCACACACTTTTTCTCTGCTTTAATCTTTTTAACAACGTTTCGGTGTTGCCACCTTCATCAGGACAGATTTTAATAAATAAATTAAAATAAATAATAAATATAACCTGGTTACAAATTATTTACAGCACATCTGTTTTCCAAATAATCCATTTTCAGCTCCTCAAGCTAAATACGAGTGCACCTCTCCTATGTGCGTAAAACAAACGCATACACGCATACACGCACACACACGAAATGTGCGCATTTGCGCAAGCACATTATATCAGCAGATTCTCCAACTAAATAATACCAGTGTAAATCTCAGTCCTATACCACTTTATCATGTACGTAAAACACACACACGCATGAATGTGCGCATTTGCGCAAGCAGTTTAAACGACTAGAGAGAAAATTAAGATTAGCTTCATATTTATGATTAGCCTACCTTTCAGAAGCGGCACGACGTGCCTTCATCGCAGCGAAGGTCAATTCCATCCTCAACTTCGATTCTCTGTGCCAGTTCGTGTTCTATGGAGAGCGTTGCAAGTCCATTTCAGTCTGTCCTTTGTCATTGTACTACGAAGGTAGTTTTTTATTAGTTTCAACTTTGAGAAACTGCGTTCTCCAGAAGCCGGAGTCAACTCCGCAAAAAGTTGCTTGTGAACTTGACGGTAGATCTGGTCCTGGAGGCAGGCTAACGTTAGCATCGGCTCTTGTCATTGTCCTGCTAGTGCTACAGCTAGCATGCTGTTTCTTCTTGTGGACAAATGCCTGTAGTTGGTAGTTTGGCAATCTCCTGACATTGTGGGCTTGACGGTAGATTTGAAGGCGGCCTGTCTGCTCCGATGCTGCTAAAGCTAGCACCTGCTGCTTCTTCTGGAGCAAGGGAGGTAGTTGTGCTAATGTTACTAGTGCTAGCAGTCTCTTGGTTCGGTCGTGGATTTGAAGAAGGTGCGTCATCCTTGCTACTCCCGGTGGGATCAATATATTTAAACAACGAACCCCTCTGTTTTTGGAGTGCTTGGTCCTTCAATAGTCTCTTTTTTGTAGTCTCTGCCAGATAATTTGGCTCGTTTGGACAACATGCTTCAATTTTCCCTCAGTCATGGCTCGTGAGAGCTGGGGGCGAGGGGGGAGGCGGCGGCAGGTGCAGACACATTCCTCAGCCACGAGGAATGTGTCAATCACGCAGGCTCAACCATTGACGCGCCTAGATTTTTTATTTTTTTATAAAAAATGTACCCTTGGTTGGCTCACATTTTGCCGCCCTTGCCAAAGTGCCGCTCCAGGCAATTGCCTAGTCCGTCTATACATACGGGCCGGCCCTGGACATTGTTATCCCAAGCAGATTTTGAGGGTTTTTTTTCTTTCTGCGATGAAGCGACTAATGAAAACTTGCTTGACTAGGACTCTTCTCGTCGACTAACGTTAAGTCGACTATTGGGGGGCAGCCCTAGTGTTCTGACATCAAATTCGCCGCAAAGTATGAATCCTGTAGGGTTTTATTGATCATTTTATGAAATCCATTGACTTGTATTGACGCGACCGTTGTAGATGTGTAGATCAATCCGCAGAGGTGATTCAGGAAGCGGAACTACTTACGGTAGCTATTGTTTATGTTAGCTAGGCTAGCTAGTTTGCTCACTGCTCACGCTACTCTTTCGCTCACAGACAAGGAAGCCCTAGGCTAAAGTTCAGAAAACGCTTATCAAAATGGTTGATCTAGAAGAGTATGAATGTGATCGCGAGGAATTAGACTTTGACGGCAGCGCTTATCGTTTCGAGCCTGAATATAGTGAGGAGGAACTGCAGCAAATGGAAGAGATTGAGGCTCGCCGAACCGCTGAGCCAGAGACGGTCGATGAAGCTGTCGCTATACCACGAACCACGGGTCTTTGGTGGTGTGCTTGCAAACATTGCCGACAGATGCCCACCGAAGAGGAAAGTTTGTGCTGTACTGAGTGGGACCTGTTGCTAACAGCTGACATGGCAAACCTTTCGGTCCATGAGTCTGCCTCCTTGCCTGTTGAAAGTGAGTCCTGCTTTTACCACTAGTATTCATGTCCGAGCGAATAAATCTATAGTTTTGATAATTTCATGCTGTAAGACCACTTCTTACAATTCTATTTTTCTAAAGTTAGTCTTAGCAAAGGGATTATTACTATTATTATGCTTCAACACACACACACACGGGCGCCCACACACACACACACAGCTGGCAATAAGAACTTACCACAAGTTCTTCCACTCGTTCGTCTTCTGTCGTTCCTCTATGTAAAGTCGGAACAGCATCACGTTTGAGGAAGACCCTTTTGGGAGATTTCTTCGAGAATAGCCTAGGCTTATAACATTTGTCCTCAAAATGCAAAGCGCACACACGGTGATCTAACACCCGAAGAATATCCACGGGTGTGTTTACGTCCAAGTAAAGAGATTCTAGCCACAACTTCAATCTTGCGGGATCGTTGTAGGAAAGTCTATGACAAGTTACAGATGAACGGATTTTGCCACAATTGGCAATGGCACAATAGCGTGTCATTGTTGAGATCCCAAACAAATGCTTCGCACGAGCCTGTCTTGTTGTTGCGGCTAGCTTTTCAAATAAGGAAGCTGAGCCGGATTCCACAGACGTCGCCTACCGCGAGATCAAGTCATTGCGCAAGATCGGAATCAGTTAAAGCGGAAGTTTACACACGTATTTGCTGCGACTAAATAATTCGATGCTAAATATTTTTAAAAAGCCTCTCCAGATGAACTAGAATCTTACTTTATGGCGAATTATATGCCAGAACGCCAACGAAAACCTAGGTGAGTTTCTTGTCTTTGAAATCGAGAGTTTAAAATGTTTTTAAATGATTTTCCAAGATGCCCATCCACATCCATTGTATGACCTAAACGGTGGTAGAGCAATTTCAACTTTCTCGAAAATGCTAGCTTTGTCAACGTTTTGATCTGAATCATTGTATATGATCACAAGTAACCTTAAAACAGGGCTAAGCATGCATTTTCCCTTTACTACTCCTTTAACTTAAAAATGGTTGACTCGAGCAGAGCCTCGGCTAATGTTGGTTGTGTTGCACACTACGCCTCCATATCCAAGGACTCTCTCATGCCCAATCAATTTATATCAAATTGCGTTCGTGTTACGCCCCCTGGTGGCCCGAGGAAGCAGAGCGCAACATAAAACAATGGGTTGGACAGATGAGGGTGCAGTCACACAAAACCAGGACAACCAAGATAGGCAATAATGAATTTAATAGCAACACAGGGAACAGAGAGGACTAACAGTGGCACCAAACAAAAGCATAATCCGAAATAAAACCCCACCCCCCCTTTACAGGTGCTGGGCACCTCAAAGTACAGTGGGTGGTGCGCACTCTAAACTGGGGTGTTAGACAGCAGGTAATCCTACGTGTGTGTGGAGATGTAGACCCAGGGTATCTCAACTAGTCATCTGCCCCTGTGTGCACAAAAACATACAAAGGGTTAAATCACAGACAATAACTAAAGCTGTTTAACCAACTAACATAACTACAACCAAAAGAGTAACACAAGAGAAGCTTCACATCAAACCAATAAACAACCAAACCAAACCAAGCTCTACCAACCAGAGCCCTGCCACAGCTCAGGCAGGTAAGAAAGAACTAGTTAATTGAAAGCAGGTGAGAACTGATGACTTGAACCAGGCGCGCGCCCTGAGAGTTTGGAGATTGAGAACAGTAGAGGGGGACAAAAACAACCACACAACAAAACCAAACAGGTAGGCCTAACAAAACAACAGAACAGCACACAACATATGTAACAGTTCGTTTTTGTTATTTAATAAACCAATTCATAGTAAACAGTTACAGTGAGTATTTGTGTAATGGTTCATTTGTTCCCTACCGAATGCCTTGGTGTCGGAATATTTTCAGATAAAACCAAACAAAAAGACCATTCGACTCTCCAGATATCTGAAAACAAAAATCTTGATACTATTAGAACAGTATAATACTTTGAAATGCGCATCGCTAACGAAGTGCATTGGAACAAATATTGGCTCCTCGTTGATGTGTAAGATTATGTTTTTGATTGACCCCCTTCTTTTTCTTCTGTTTGTGTGCTATAGTATGCAATTCCATACTATGGAATTCCATACTATAGTACCATAATCCAGTCCATCAAACACGTTCTAGTGACTGGATCACACTTAAAGTTCCACGGACTAGTACAGGACTTGGCAGGACAGCATTTACTTATGCAGCCCCAAAGTCCTGGAATGACATTCAGTCCAAGTTAAAGTTGGAAGTTCTTCCTCCCCTTACGGAATTGAAATGCCTGATTTAATTTCTTTATGATACATGCTGTAACTGTTTTTAACTAAGTGCACTGTACATTGTTTTGTTGTTCTATTTTGTTGTACACTCAGCAGCTCTGCAAATGAGGTGGCCTCACCTCAGAGCTCACCTGAGTATAAATAAAGGTTTCAGTCAATCAATCAATTCACTCAATTATGCTAACTTCTCTATCTATTGCCGACCTCAGGCCTGCCGTCAACCAGGGTGCTCCGGCCAACTCTGTGCGTCTCTGACCTGTGTGGCCCTCCTCTGAGGCCCCTACTGGTGCAGGAGGAGGACCGGGCCCTGCTAGTAGAGTGGCTCAGGGTGCTGTGGCCCACCAACATCAAAAGTAAGACCAGGGCCGCAATTCAGTCTCAGACTAGGACTGCTGTCTATCTAGTGCTGCTGATCAGCTATCCCTAGTATTAACCTTGATCAGTATACAGTAGTCAAATTGTGTAATTGAATTGTGATCCCTGCAGAATCCCACCCCTGCTTTTCACATACTTTTCATTTACATGCGTTTTCTATGAACTGATTGTTGAATTCTAGACATCAGTGCTGTGGATTGCATCTTTACGTTTTTGCACTGATATCACTCAGAATCGTTTAGGTAAATGTCAAGAATCTAAACAGAAAGATAAACACGCACATCCCCTTGCTAAATAAGGCAGGTGCTGAGCCGAAGGTAAACCCAACTATAACCAGGAACCAAAAAACGCTCGCACTGCTGGGCTCCAGTATCAAAAATAATCTGATGTCTGATGAAGAGCGTTTAGCTCTAAACATCTGTGCAATCTTTTTTTTCTTTTTTTTTTTTATACTGGAGCGCCGCAGGGCGAGCATTTTTTTGTTTCTGGTTGTAAGTGTCAAGAATCTGCCAAACGTGAACGGGATCCCTTACAAAGAAGAGGATGAAGGGATGAAATCTTCTTTATTAGATTATGACGTAAACGTGATTGTTGTCTTGTCTTTCCTTTCCTTACACAGATGGGGGTCAGATGACTCCTGAACATTTCCAGTGGTATTGCCACTGGGGCAGAGCCATTGGCTTCTGTGTGGATCTGCAGGCTGACTCCTTCTGCAATGGCAAGATTCTGCTAGGATCCTTCATGAAGAAACCTCTATCGGTGGATCACAACACCACTTCGGTGAGTTGACTCCTCTTTAAGTCTCTCCTTTGCTTTCATCCTCCCCCTGTCCATCTATTTCTTATTCCTATTGTCCTTTATCATGATATCCTCTCCTTGCATGGATTACCTATAGTCATGAGCCATTGCATTCTAACTTAGAGGAGTGTTTGTTGGTTGCATTCAAGGTTTATAATGTCTTAACAAGTTGTGTCAGCGTGACCATCCACGGCAAGGAGTCTCATTACAACCCTGGACAAGCCTTCATGATCCCGTGTGGTGAGAACTTTATCTCAACACTTCTGTAAAGAAATCAGGACTGGGGATCCTTTTTCTCTGGACACACATTAGCCTAATCATAGTCTACAACCAGGTGTCCAGGTTTGGCTTAATCTGAGAGAGAAATTGGTCCCTGAAGTTAAGCGATTCAAGATTAAAAAGTCCTCAGAGGCGGTATGTTTAGTCTTGTCCTTCATGTCGTTTCTTCTCCCCATATAACAGGACATGCCTACAGCATCCGCAACCTTGCCCAGGAGCCTGCAGTCCTCTGCTTCACCAGGATGCTGGCAGAAAGCCCTGAGTGACCATAAGAAGTGGACCTCCAAGCAGGGAGAATTTATATGGATTTGGTGTTTGCGTGCGCTTGCGCATTTTAACATGGCAAATTAAAGTATTCTTGCAATTCTAAATCACAGTTCAATTCATTTATTTCATTATTCAGCGTTTTCATTACAGTATACGAAGCAGGGGCTCATGGGTAGTTCTAAAAGCTCGCCTTTGATCGACTTGGGATCTCTTTTGGAATCGCTGAGCTGCCTTATTTGTTCTGAAATACACTGCATACAAGTTAGAACCATGGGCGTAGAATTTAGGGGGGACGCTGGGGACATGTCCCCATCAATATTTCAAGGGTTTGACCATGGCCTGGGGGTAGGAGGGGGCTGTTCCTTTCATTGCTCTGTAGGCTAGTGCCAGAGTTTTAAACTGGATGCAAGCTGCTACAGGGAGCCAGTGTAGGGAACAAAGAAGGGAAGTTGTGTGGGAGAACTTGGGGTGGCTGAACACCAGGCGAGCAGCAGCTTTCTGGACAGGTTCTAGGGGTTTAATGGCTGATGCCAGGACCCCAGTTTTGTAGCAAGTGCAAATGTGGGCCAAATGCAAGATCATCAGTCCAGGAGGTTAAAGAACCAGCCATCAGGATAATCAGATCTGACTAGGTTTTGTGGTTTGGTTGTTTTCCGATACTATGGAATCAAGTGCTGATGTGTGAACTCCTAACCTAGGCTATTTAACAAGAGTAAGCTATGTGGTGGGGTGTATACCAATGGGCAGCTTACCTGTCCCCTTGCCCCTGTGCAAAGGACTTAAGCAGAAAGCACTAGTATAGGCATGAAACAAGACTTTACTCAAAACGATGACTACTAGCTGACAAAGGCACTAAGGCAGACACCTGGGGTCTGTTTCATAAAACTGGGTAAGCCTGACTTCTGCACAAAGTAAAACCCGGAAAGCTGTTTTACTTCAGGTTCCAGATCTGAAGTTTCCAGGTTTTACTCATTGCAAAAGTCAGGCTTGCTCAGTTAGCCAGCTTTATGAAACAGACCCCTGGTAGCTACAAAGAAACAGAGTAGGCTAGCTACAGATGTGACACAGAGTAGCTACAGGTAGTGATGTTACGAATGAGACCGATGTTCCGAGGCGTTTGCCGAGCATGCCGGGCAGGTCCTGATGAAACCCTGGCTGTGTCTCAAACATCTAAAATGCTGCCTATGGGATGCCTAGGGAGGCATCAAGTCATGTCCCAATGGATTATTCACAAATATGCTGCCTGCTGAGGTGCCTCCGACTGGGCAGATTTTGAAGGCAGCACAGATCCTTGGTCAAGATATCCCACAATCCCATGCGCCCGCCCCACTGCTCCGACCAAAAGAGCAATTTTGTCTCCATGACTGTTTGTCACTTTATGAAGTTTGAATATGTTTTCAGGCGAGAAAGTAACCATGTAGATTCCCAACATATGTCCTCTTCTGTAGGCTAACATTAGCTGTGCTACATTATAACTATAGTTACATATGGACTGACATGAATGTGGATACTGCGTGCCAAGTACAGTACTTTATGTGATAGTAGCCTACATACCCCTTATGTTTGAAAGAAGAGACTGAGCAGTGTCGCCTGGGGCGCCGGGGCCATCTGTATATGACTGTGATGTGATGCCTTTCTGTGTACAGGACAGATAAAAACCACATCAGCCCCAAGCAAGTCTTAGAGCCATTCCTGCTAGTTTACAATGGTTAACTGTAAACTAGCAGGAACTGTAAACTGTAAAGTGGTTACAGCTAACTGTATAGCTAGCACTGACAGGGACAGTAAATTTCAATTTCTACACTTTTGTGAACATGTTTTAATTACTTGTCAGAATCTTTGAGGAACTGGTGAAAGGCAAGCTCGAAATGTAGGCTACTCTGATAGTTATGTCAGTTTATTGCAGAGCAGTGCTTTCATTTTTTTTCCACATCTGATTTATAGTCTTCATGTTGACCTCACTGAATGAATTCGGCGGCAGATGACAGTCCATAATAGCAGAAACGCTACGCAAGCGCCCTCAGGCGGGTCTAAAAAAATCACCTTAGTGTCCCCTCTTGGCATTCCATACTCTTTGTCTGCAGTGTGGTTCACTCACATCCCTAACGTCAGGGGAAGAGAACCAAATCACTGAAATGAATGACACTGAAAAATAACATTTTCCATGATGCTGTTTGATGATCACTACTTTGGGGAGGAGGCTTACTGTGGTCTTGCATAAGTGTTAGGTGATCCCTAGTCTGACTGAATGGATGAAGGTTTTGGGGATTGTCATTCGTTGACAGTGGCGACAGAATTGAATCTGATTAATCCAGATTACGTGAAATAAACTAGCAACCGCTCTGCCGAAAACGATTATAATTGGTTTGGTTTCAATAAATACAGTACCACCATCCCCGAATGGTAATGAGTCCAGCCAGACCTTTCTCCAGCACTGGCACACATTTTAGCTTTTGGTTCATACTGTACTTCTCTTTTTGGTGATTCAACACCCCGTGTGTGTGACTAACTAATACATTTCTGAGCAGTTTGTTCCGTCTTCAAGTTCAATTCAACTGTGGCGTCCAGTGAGAAGGATGGGAGGTAGGCTATGTCAATACAGTTTCATCAAAGCTACTGCCATGGAGACGGGCTAACCCAAGAGACTCTTGAGTTGCTATGTAAACATAATGAGAGCCATTTCCCTTTAAAAGCACTAGAGGAAACTTGTGAAGTGAAAACTGATTAGCACTGGCACTGCTGTGACAGTAAAAGTCAGTTGATCTGTTAATCCACTAGGTGGCAGTAAAATATCACCGCTGGGTGAAGTGAAATAAACCTTTCTATACAAGTGTCTTGAAGGTTGAAAAGATCCGCACACTGGATTAATGCTCCCAGTACGGCTACAAACACAACATTCCAACCGCTCAGGGGCCTCATTTATCATTGAGGTACGCCATATTTTACACGGTCTTTTTCGCGATTTCAGGCGTACGCCACCCCCCCCCCCCCACATTGCGATCTATCAAGCCGAAAGGGCGAAAATTTAGTCGCCTTTCTACACGCTTTTGTAGGACACCTCTCAGGTTGGCGTGCTTTTTTTTACCAACAAACTTCTGCCATAACCACGCCCCCGCGAGTTTTCATTGGACAACCCTAATCCTAAGCCTATCCCTAAACCTAACCCTAACCAATGAAAACTCGCGGGGGCGTGGTTATGGCAGAAGTTGGTTGGTAAAAAAAATCACGCCTCAGGTTGTCGTACCGATTTACACGGTTTCCTACACCCTTTTTGAACACGGGGAACTGGCGACGCAGGTGGTGCGTCGGTGAATTACAATGTTTGATGGAGAGAATAAGAGCGACAGTTTCTGAACGCACAATCATGTAGGCTAATAGCCCAATTCAGCACAAACATATATCGCAATGCAAGATTAGACGTGTCCTCTAACCGGCTCATTCATGGTCCGATATGGATTTGTTCCCCAAACTGAACCTATGCGCTGTCCCAAACCTTTCCGCGCTATATGTCACACACCTAATGCAGGCACTCCATCAAACGGCAATAATTGACCAATTAGATTGTCATTATTATGTGATCATGTGGACCTGTTTGCTGTTTGGTAAGCATATAAATGACAGTCCTCCTGTGCGTAATGCGAGCCCAAATGAATCCGGCGCTACTCGGCCTACTGGCCGAGATAGAACTCCAAAGAGGTGACGGCGATGGCGACTGCACCCACATAAGGGCACCATCAGTGAATGAATACGTCTATGTGAATCGCTAAAATGTGCACACTATAAATACCCAAATCATATGTGACGCCGACATGCTCATCACAAGTGTAGTGGCACGGTGGCCTGGCTCCACGCATGACTCATTCATCCTGGCGCACAGCAGGGTAGGGGCTAGACTGGAGGCAGGCGCTGCGCGTGACGGCTGGCTTGTTGGTGTGTGCATAGCCAAGATACATATTCTTTGTCTTATTTACTTTAATCTTTATTAGCATTTTCCCTCCATACAACGACAATACAATAAAACATAAACACTTACAATAACAGCTTATGGGTACTTCCATCCATGCAGCTTTTTTTTCTTACTCAAATATGACAATTTTAATATTAGTGGTATCATCACACTTCCTTCTATAATCCATCCATTTTTCCCATCTCCCTTCAAACTTTCCTTCCTGCATCCTCAATGCATAAATAAATCTCATAAATCTCCTCCACAACACCCACCACTGCTCCTTGGTTGGGGGTTCCACCTTATACCAAGCCCTCATTATTGTCTTTTTACTAGCAACCAATAGTACTTTCACTAGGTATCTGTCCCCTCCTTGTACATCATTCTGTTATGTTTGCCAAGATGTATATTCAAAGCTGATAAAAATGAGAACCAGTCAAGACCCCACCACAAAATGAGGACCCAAGCCCTCAGCCCCCTCCCCGTCATGAGGTTTACCAGCGGGGCCAAAGGGCCCACACTGAGGTCATGCGCCAGCTATGAAGACACAAACAAGTAAGGTTCACATTTCTACCATTTTATTGTCTGTTGGTGGGTGACTGTGTGAGGTGTGTGAGTGCGTTTGTGAGTGAATGTGTGAGGTCCGTGAGTGTGGTAGTGAGTGACTGTGTGAGGTCCTTGAGTGTGGTAGTGAGTGACTGTGTGAGGTCCTTGAGTGTGGTAGTGAGTGACTGTGTGAGGTCCGTGAGTGTGGTAGTGAGTGACAGTGTGAGGTCCGTGACAGCATGTGTGAGGGAATGAAGTGCAGTGAGGATGTCCTGTTGGCTCTGGTGGTGTAGTGTGGTGACCTCCAACTGCTGCACAACTGCCCCACAACTGCCCCAATCCCTTCTGCCATTTCCCTCTGGGCCTCTAGGGTCATGAGCCTCCAGCACAGCGTCTGAGAGGAAGCCCAGCCCTCAGGGACCCTTGAGGCAGGGACGCTGGCAGCCGGAGGTGGAGGCGTGGGCGGTGGAGACGGAGACGGAGGCGCTGGAGATGGCACTGGAGGTGGAGGCCGGTGCGCTGGAGGTGGAGGCACTGGAGGTCGTGGCGCTGGATGTAGAGGCTGCAACCGGCGGGGGCACGACCGTCAGGTCAAGGACCACTGCAGACTCCCCCTCCTCTGAGTCCCACCCCAGGTCCGAGTCTGGAGAAACAATTTCAGTCATTTTCTTTGAGTTTGTCTGTTAACTTGATTATGCATTAAACATTTTATTGTGTAGCCATATTCAATTGATATGTTTTTCTGTTGGCAGCCAAATAAATGCTTAAGTGTGATTTACCGGGTGATTTAGATGAGAGTCTTAATTTCCCAGAGGGGAAAATGTTTAATGTGGTCTAACATTATGAAGTGGTCATCTGTGTTATCGTTCCCTGTTTTTGGTCCTAAATCAATCATAGCCTACCACAGAATGTGTGGAATGTTTGCTTTCCTCACAGCCACATAATACAGAATGTCCGTGTAGCCTACGCCACATACAGGATGCACGAAACGTACAGTAGGCTACCTAAACTGTAGGAGCAATCAGACAAATGTAGGCTCGTACAAATAGCTTACCTTCCGAAGATGATTTTCTTTCCTCGCGTGGACCTCACCAACAAGCACATGCACCTCCGTCTCCGAAAAGTTTCTCTTATTTCCGCGTTTTTCCATAAACGTATTTGTCTTTCCTATGCTCCACGCTATATTATGTCGGTTCCTTCCGGGGTATCCACATTGTGCGCTGTCATAGTTTTGACCATGTATGGTTGAATTTGGGCGTGGAGAGGGCGGAACACGGGGCGTGTGCGCGTCCGCTCTCCTCCACGCCACCGTCGGATTTTTCGTGCAGGAAATGGCGCAGCAGCGTGTCCGACATTTTTGATAGATCCGAAAAGCGTGTAAATATTCTCGTCGTACGCTACTTTTCGCATTTTCCTCGTTTTCGTCGTACGCCCTCTTTTACACCTGAATTTACACGCTCTTTGATAAATGAGGCCCCAGGTCTTCATCAGGCAATTTTATTGATACGTTATGTTTGTAGCCAATAAAAGAGTAGACCTACTGGGAGCATTAATCCAATGTGCGGATCTTTTCAACCTTCAAGACATTCTACATATTGATCCAGCACCTGGCCTGAAACAGGATCGGATGTGCGCACATTTACTCTTTCATTTGTAAACAAGTGCACAGTAAACATGTTGTCCCCCACATATGATGCATGTTCCTTTGTGGTAATGAAGGAGTGGAAATGTGATATTTTCTTCATGAATATGAAATGGTTTCAGTGTTATTCATTGTATGTGGATATTGTATTTAAAGGTGGGATAGGTAGTTTGCTTTTGGCTTTATTTGGTAAAATTGGCATAATATCCTTTCAGCTATCAGTAACAGAAGTGCTCTGAGAATAAACTTGGATCTCTGTGTTTACAGCTGCCCTGTATTTTGGATTCAAAGAATGCACCGCGCCCGAATGTATTGACCAATCTACCCTACTAACACAGTGGGTTGCAGCAACGTTGCACATAAGTTGTACTTAGGTAAGTTCTAATGTTACCATCAGGCGATGTTGTGACAACGTCCATCTATGGTCGAAAATAACTTTACCCTCCTAAGTCTAATTAGACTTTACTGCAACGTTGCAGAAAGATTGGCAACATGGGTCCCTGCAATCATTAGATCACGTGACGTTGTATTACAGTCCTATTAGGCTAGCAATCGGGCTATCCCGTGACGTCACTGCTTGCTGGTTCACAGTTAAAGTAGGCAGGATTCTTTGCCAAACTGCTCTTTTTTCTTTTTTAAAAATAATTTTCGCTTATATCCTTCATATTGTACTGTATGTTGAGGTTAATAACTCATCTTAGAAATGTTATTGATAGTATATTTCCCTGTTTGTTATAAATTGAATGCTTTTTCATTAATTAAAAAAAATTCTACTAACTTTTCGGTGTCGACCAAGATTTGATCAAGACCAAGATCATTTTTCAAAAGACGTGTAGAGAAATCCCATTAATTCTCTCGCCATTATGGAACGCTACCACTAGGGGGCGATGAGATTACTTTCCCTCCCTATAGATGGGTTCGCCGCCTACGTCACAGCGGGGTGCGCACGCACGCAGCCTCTAGGTAAAAAGGCAAACGAACTCGCTAGCCACAGTAGCCAGGAGCTCCGTTTCATGTAGCTAATTATGCCTCAAAGCCGCTGTGCTGTGAACTGTACAAACAGAAAAGGACAAGATGATGGTCTCAGATTTTTCAGCATCCCCTCGAGATGTCACCCTTTTCAGAGGAACCGCCGAAAGCTGTGGTTTAAAGCCATAAAGAGAGCAGATTGGGGACTAGACCTGATCCAGGGCGATATCCTACGTATAACGCCCTGTTACTCTCAATGCAATTTGCCTATGAAAGCGCTTCATCTGCTCGGTCGTCCGACTCTACAGACAAAACCGTTTCGTTACTCACCAAAGTAAACACATCGTTGGAAAGATGAAAGCCTTTTCTCCTAAAGCGCTACAGTTTGTAGTCCCCCACCTTTCAAATAAAGGGCAAATTTGTACACTTAAATGTTTTATATCCACAGCGCATCGACTGTCTTCTTCTACCGGCGAATCGGCGCTCTCCGCTTTGTTTAGTCTACTCACTGCTGCCGCCCATGTCGGGGATGATGCATTACATCTTAAATGGTGTTGTGAGACTCGCGTTGAGGAAGGAGTCTGATTAGCGGGAGAACATTTACGCTGAGTTAACTAAGGCAAACGATCTCTTCACAAAACATTTGGGGATAATAGGCTACTCGACCAATAAGGATTGGGTATATCAATAACAAATTCCAGCGTGAAAATTTGTCTAACTAGCGATCGGATTGAAGCCTAAAATTCGCTTAAACATGGATAAACATGTTAATATGTAGTAATTGCTTAGAACTAATTAGCAAAAAAAAAGGAAAGGCTACAATCGGCACAGACTAGGAAATCTGGCTAGTCCCAGTACATGTGGTCAGGTGTTCCCCGATTTAGAACCAGCTGCATTTATTTGCTTTAAATGTACAGCACACTTTAAAGCCAACACAAAAAAGAAGTGCATGAAGAGGAGGAGGATCTTGGCCAAATCTACAATCAGCCCCAAACAGACACCAATAAAAACCCCAGCCACGACCCCGAGTAAAATCACCATGTGCCAAAAGGGTGAAAGGCTCAAGAGAACAGCCATGTAGAGGACTTGGTGTCTTGGCCAAAGGTTTGAGCTTTCTACAAAAGAAGAAGTATTTACAAGGGTTCCGAGTCCTTCTTCAAATAAATAAAGTCAAGGACGCCATGATGAAGGCAGTGTCTCAGGCAATAGTGCAGGAGGTGAGCCCTCAGATTATAACTTTAATAATGTAACTATAGTGAATTGAAAATATAGCAGTTAGTCCTGTTGCCCAATATTACTTTTCAATTTGTATTATAATTATTTGGGATTTGTTATAAGAATGTATTTAAAAAAAAAAAAAAAAAGTCAATTGCCAGAGAAAGGAAATGCTGCGAGACAGCAGTGGGCCACTGCGGATGAAGCCCACACAGGACAACATCAGAGCGTTTTCCTGGGATACCACACTGGCCTGGGGGGTTGAAAAAGCACCCGTGACCATGGGCTGTTTAAAGGCCATGTTCCCTTTGGCATCAAAAATTAGGACACACAAGTTCCCGGGTATCAAGGCAAATGCAAGGTAAGATTATAGAAATGTTTCTTTCCTCAATGTGATAGAGCTGCATTTGTGACTGCATAGGCATCTGTAGCAAATGGTACCTGCAATTAATATTTGTTTGTAATATAAAGGTTCCCAACAGAGGAAGAGGCACAACAGGTCATCAACAAAAGGATGGGGATGGTGCTCTCTGTGATCCTGTTCACAGCCTGCGTATCTAGGGTCAACTTTATCCAGGCCTTTGTTGGAGATGAGCTCTGGAGACAAGGGTGTTCCGTGAAGGTGTTCTCCCTGCTCAATGCTCTTGGTTCATGTCAGTCCAAGAAATCTGCACGAGGCCATGTAGACAGGATTCGTGGTGGCCATGATCGACAAATCCTGGAATGGAAAACCAGAGTTGAGGTATTATCTAATGTTTTTCATCTAACACTCCCATTTCAGATTCTGTAACAGTCATTTAGTAAAAATATTTACGAATACATTAGAAAATGCAATCTAACTACATGTATTACAACTATTTCATTATTTGATTGTCTTGTCTTGGTATTGTGTTATTCATTCAGAAGACCGAAATCATCACCTGCAGGAAACGGCTCACATACAGCACACAGAATGACAAAGACAGCAACTCCTACTGTGCTGGGATAATGTTCAAGTAATTGAAAATACCATCCTTATATATTATGAACATTACATTTATTAATGCGTTGCTATAGATTAAATTATACCTTATGTTATTGATTAGTGTAATAGTACCACATGAGTTTTATGTGCAGTATTTCAACATTAGTCTACAGACATTAATTTGCTGATTTGAGTAATGTAATTCTGTCCTCCAGATTACTGTGCATAGTCAACACCACACCAAGGAGCATGCCAACACATTCCTCCTTTGGGCATTGTTATTTGCTCACCAGAACAAGGTGGATTTTCGCCATTTGGATGGGCCTGCAAAGAAGGCTGTGGAAATCTCCCCAGTGACGTTGCTGCCCACTGCTGAGGTGCACAAAAACAAAATTGTAACCAGGTTAAGACTGTGTGATAATCTAAATAATAAATTAATAAAATGTATGTAATCTTTATTTCCACTAAACTATATGCCCTCTTAATCCAACATTAATGAGAATACATATAATTTCAGGTGTTCACCTTGTTCAAGGAGAGGATGACCATCATAGTGAGGAGAATCTTGGTGGACAACCTTGTGGCGCTGCGGGACATCAAGGGAGATGTTGTCTGCCACATCCCACACAAATACTCCCTTGAAATGAGACAGAGAAGCACTATCCTGAGTGTTTGTATTTCATTCTAATTTGTCATGTTAAAATACTGCAGAATATGATCCTGGTTACTAATATGTGTAACAATATTTCTGAAATAATCCTTTTTAAAATGGTTGTTATAAAAGTGTTATGGAATGTTATTCATAGGTAAATCTGGGAGTTATCTCTGTGAACCCGAGTTCCAAGGTTGGGGTGCTGGAAATCATGGACCATCTCCATAGCTATGTGCCACTGAAAAATGGCAAATCAGTGCCTCTTCTTTGCGGAGGAGATGGGCTAAGTATAGAGAGGATGGACCACTGCCACCAAGCCAGGGTCAATGGAAGGACATCTACAGGGAGACTGGAGGGACTGGTGGCCTCTCCCCAAGAATTCCACAAAGAAATCCTCCTAATGCAGGTGATCACTAAAATAATTATTTGAATGGGATTTTTCTGCAATAATGCAGAACTGTTGTTTTTTCATTGTTAATATATTTTTCCCCAATATATATCATATTCTAGGACACATTCAACATGCTGCTTTCGACAAAGAGTGAGGCTGCCAGAGGAACACTGTCTCAACTGAAGACATTTTTCAATCACAGGGGGTTGAAGAAAGATGTCAAAGACAACGTGCAACATGCATGGGACATGATTGAGGTAGTTCTTTAGCTGAATCCCAATCTGAGTGCGCAAACCGCACTTGCGGCCCCTCGCACTTGTGGCCTGAGGCCTGAGCACTTAATTGACGTCAGCTGGAAGGGCCAGAGGGTGCAGGGCCGTGAATTAAATGGGACAGCACTCCCAGTTTCGCTCAATGCCCCTCCCACTTCGTTTTCATTGGCTGCCGCGTTCCTCCGACGCAGAGGCTGCTCTGACGCTCCCTTCAGCTCTGCAAATTGACCAATTGACGTCTGTTTTAATTTAATAATATTAAAAAAATTAGGTTGGGTGGGATATGTTTTGCAGCATGTGGATTTCAAGATAAATGTTGTGTTATCTGCAAATGTCATCATTTATGTGTGATGCACTCGGATCATGACTGGGATGCACTCAAGCACTGTGTCACATGAGACGCGGTGGGCTGTGGGTATTTTCTGCTCCTAAGTCCGTGAAATTGCGGACTTTCGGTAAGTGCGGTTAAAGTGCGCAAAATGGCGGCGTGGCGCACTTGTGGACCTAGCAATTCCGTTTTGGAACTACCCTGAGCCCTTGTGGACTTAGCGGGAACGCGCATGTAAGGCCACAAGGCCGCGAGTGCTCTGCACTTTCGCCTAAGTGCGCGATTTGGGATTCAGCTTTTGAGTAGATATATTGAAAATTAGAATATTTAGCAGTGTGTTTGTTAAATCTTTTTTTTTGTACTTTACCACTTCAGGGAACTGGGAACATTACCACATCTCCTAATATATAATACATATTCTTTAAGTTTTCAACAGCAGCATACTGCACACTGCAGGCAGCTACATTGTGCGGGTTGGAGAAGGTGGAGCAGGTCCCACCTGGCTATGAAGAAGCAGAGGACAAACTAGAGTGGCTGCATAACCTTGCACTCCAGGGGCCTCATTTATCAAAGAGCGTGTAAATTCAGGTGTAAAAGAGGGCGTACGACGAAAACGCGGAAAATGCGAAATGTAGCGTACGACGAGAATATTTACACGCTTTTCGGATCTATCAAAAATGTCGTACGCCATTTCCTGCACGAAAAATCCGACGCTGGCGGAGAAGAGAGCGTACGCGCCCCGTGTTCCGCCCTCTCCACGCCCAAATCCAACCATATATGGTCAAAACTATGACAGCGCACAACGTGGATACCCCGGAAGGAACCGACATAATATAGCGTGGAGCATAGGACAGACAAAGACGTTTATGGAAAAACGCGGAAAGAAGAGAAACTTTTCGGAGACGGAGGTGCATGTGCTTGTTGGTGAGGTCCACGTGAGGAAAGAAAATCATCTTCAGAAGGTAAGCTATTTGTACGAGCCTACATTTGTCTGATTGCTCCTACAGTTTAGGTAGCCTACTGTACGTTTCGTGTATCCTGTATGTGGCGTAGGCTACACGGACATGCTGTATTATGTGGCTGTGAGGAAAGCAAACATTCCACACATTCTGTGGTAGGCTATGATTGATTTAGGACCAAAAACAGGGAACGATAACACAGATGACCACTTCATAATGTTAGACCACATTAAACATTTTCCCCTCTGGGAAATTTAGATTTATAGATCTAAATCACCCGGTAAATCACACTTAAGCATTTATTTGGCTGCCAAATCAATTGAATATGGCTACACAATAAAATGTTTAATGCATAATCAAGTTAACAGACAAACTCAAAGAAAATGACTGAAATTGTTTCTCCAGACTCTGACGTGGGGTGGGACTCAGAGGAGGGGGAGTCTGCAGTGGTCCTTGACCTGACGGTCGTGCCCCCGCCGGTTGCAGCCTCTACATCCAGCGCCACGACCTCCAGTGCCTCCACCTCCAGCGCACCGGCCTCCACCTCCAGTGCCATCTCCAGCGCCTACGTCTCCGTCTCCACCGCCCACGCCTCCACCTCCGGCTGCCAGCGTCCCTGCCTCAAGGGTCCCTGAGGGCTGGGCTTCCTATCAGATGCTGTGCTGGAGGCTCATGACCCTAGAGGCCCAGAGGGAAATGGCAGAAGGGATTGGGGCAGTTGTGGGGCAGTTGTGCAGCAGTTGGTGGAGGTCACCACACCACCAGAGCCAACAGGACATCCTCACTGCACTTCATTCCCTCACACATGCTGTCACGGACCTCACACTGTCACTCACTACCACACTCACGGACCTCACACAGTCACTCACTACCACACTCAAGGACCTCACACAGTCACTCACTACCACACTCACGGACCTCACACATTCACTCACAAACGCACTCACACACCTCACACAGTCACCCACCAACAGACAATAAAATGGTAGAAATGTGAACCTTACTTGTTTGTGTCTTCATAGCTGGCGCATGACCTCAGTGTGGGCCCTTTGGCCCCGCTGGTAAACCTCATGACGGGGAGGGGGCTGAGGGCTTGGGTCCTCATTTTGTGGTGGGGTCTTGACTGGTTCTCATTCTGATCAGCTTTGAATATACATCTTGGCAAACATAACAGAATGATGTACAAGGAGGGGACAGATACCTAGTGAAAGTACTATTGGTTGCTAGTAAAAAGACAATAATGAGGGCTTGGTATAAGGTGGAACCCCCAACCAAGGAGCAGTGGTGGGTGTTGTGGAGGAGATTTATGAGATTTATTTATGCATTGAGGATGCAGGAAGGAAAGTTAGAAGGGAGATGGGAAAATGGATGGATTATAGAAGGAAGTGTGATGATACCACTAATATTAAAATTGTCATATTTGAGTAAGAAAAAAAAGCTGCATGGATGGAAGTACCCATAAGCTGTTATTGTAAGACAAAGAATATGTATCTTGGCTATGCACACACCAACAAGCCAGCCGTCACGCGCAGCGCCTGCCTCCAGTCTAGTCCCTACCCTGCTGTGCGCCAGGATGAATGAGTCATGCGTGGAGCCAGGCCACCGTGCCACTACACTTGTGATGAGCATGTCGGCGTCACATATGATTTGGGTATTTATAGTGTGCACATTTTAGCGATTCACATAGACGTATTCATTCACTGATGGTGCCCTTATGTGGGTGCAGTCGCCATCGCCGTCACCTCTTTGGAGTTCTATCTCGGCCAGTAGGCCGAGTAGCGCCGGATTCATTTAGGCTCGCATTACGCACAGGAGGACTGTCATTTATATGCTTACCAAACAGCAAACAGGTCCACATGATCACATATTACTGACAATCTAATTGGTCAATTATTGCCGTTTGATGGCATTAGGTGTGTGACATATAGCGCGGAAAGGTTTGGGACAGCGCATAGGTTCAGTTTGGGGAACAAATCCATATCGGACCATGAATGAGCCGGTTAGAGGACACGTCTAATCTTGCATTGCGATATATGTTTGTGCTGAATTGGGCCTACATGATTGTGCGTTCAGAAACTGTCGCTTCTCTCCATCAAACATTGTAATTCACCGACGCACCACCTGCGTCGCCAGTTTCCCCTGTGTTCAAAAAGGGTGTAGAAAACCGTGTAAATCGGTAGGACAAGTTGAGAGGTGTCCTACAAAAGCGTGTAGAAAGGCGACTAAATTTTCGCCCTTTCGGCTTGATAAATCGCAATGTGGGGGGGGAAAATGGCGTACGCCTGAAATCGCGAAAAAGACCGTGTAAAATATGGCGTACCTCAATGATAAATGAGGCCCCAGGTTGTGGAGTTCTGCTGGATGCCACCTGACATCGATGACATCCAGTGTGCTGCAGCGGCAGCAACAGAAAATAACATCTCTACAATCCCATATTGTAGTTGTCTTGAAGGTATTCAAAGTTATCTTTATCACAATTGGCATTGGATCAATTATTATTATTGTGTTAATACCCTTCTCTACTGTACCTTTGTTAACCTGTACAGATGGTTCAATGTGCAAATAAGTAATATACTATCACTGAAATATATTGATCTACCACAGAAATTGCAGAAACTTAAACTGTAATTACTAATTTAAAGCTAATGAGGAACACTTTTTTTTTCATGACAACAGAGAAAGATGACTTGATGGTGCGCTGTTGCAGCGCTAAATGCAAGGCAGGGTGGTACCACATGTCCTGTGCTGCACTGGAGCTTGTGCCTGATGGGGATTGGTTTTGTAGTGACCAATGCCTAAATGATGGAACCTACATTTACTGTGTTTGCCATGAAAGGCAAGGAGGTGACATGGTTCAGTGTCACCGAGGTGAGAGCTGCCTGCGTTTTGAGTGGTACCATGTGAAGTGCTTGCCCGCTCTTCCACACACTGAAGGTAAACATGGTCTCCGATCATCTAATAACATAAACATCAGTATTTTGATTGGTCATGAATTATACACTATCTGTTGCTAATGTCATTGTATTGTATTGTATACACTTCTGTCTGGACTGTCATGTCCTGCAGACAATTGGTTTTGCTGTCAGGAGTGCAGTTTGGGATCAGAGGAGAGGACCATGTCCAGAACTACACCATGGCAGTCATGTGGGAGGGACTCTCCCATCTGACCCGCCGGGACTGCGTGCGAGAGGGTGATGGACCGGCAATGATCAACTGCTGGAAGATGGACATGGTCAACTTTTGGCAAAAAAGGCACTTCAAATACTTTGCCATTGGCCACAAGATGCTAATTGGTTAGTTTTAAAATTAAACAGACTAGAACCAGAAAGAACCAACTAAAACCAGGAACATTATTTACATGTTTTAAATCTCTATTCATTTTCAGGGGTAAACGGTCATCTCCCAGTTAACTTACAACAAGACATGATCTGGAACCGGGTGGCCAACATCCAGGGAAGGCCGGGGGGGAATATAGCTCTGGACCTGGTGAACGAATTTTTAAATGGAGATTTCAAAGGTTAGTACAAAAAAGGCAAGGGAAGCTAAAAAGGAGATAACATTTGTTTATATTTTGTATATGGAAATTGTCTTAATATTATTTCATATACCTCTCCCAAAAAGAGATGCTAAAACAGTCCCGGGGTAGGTACACAGACACCCAGGTCGCAAGGTGTGCCCAGATGTCCGGTGCCTTTGGGAAAGAGCTGGAGGGAATCATGTCCACCGCAGGAGTAGCCCATTCAGATTCCCCCATAACTACCAGCAAAGCGTACAGGAGAAGGCAGACAGCCGATATCAGGAAGTTTGTAGAGGAGTATGGTCAAGATCAGCTGTTCAAGTATGTGCCAGGGAGGTACCATGCAGGATTTGAACAATTTACCTACAGCAGGAAGATAAACAAGGCAAGGCAGATGGGAGACAACATGAGGCGATTAACAGAGGACATAGAGAAGTGGGACAAGATTAGGAAGAGGAGACAAGGTATGACTATAATTATACTTACTCATATGTTTCATTGCAGAGCAGACAGCAGCCTTTTCTGTTGCATGTTGTTGTTATGTCTTCCCTGCTCATTCCTTCCACAAAGAGGAAGTCCAGGATTGTCTTGCGGTAGCACAGTTTGGTGTCAATAAGGTCAAACATGCTTTGGTCGATGACGTTTCGGCGCATTGAGCCAGGGAAAACATAAAGATGTGCATTCCCGGGTGCATTGTCTCTGGAACACCTTCCCACCTCTTGCCAGTATGACAGTAGGTGGTCAGATGCCCCCCAGTGTACCACATGTCGTACATTTGGTACTTCAACCCCGTGTCCAAAGGCCACCGTTGCAATTACACACCTCACAGTGCTGTCAGTGCGGGGGAAATCCTCCAAGATGTCCTTTTGCGATTGGGCTTCAGTGTGGCTGTGGTACATATCAACAATGCACTTATGTCCATGCCAAGCACCTTCACCTAGTGCGTTCATCAGTTCACCAAAAACCTTGGTGACTGTAGTTATTGTCCTTTAATGAATGTACAATATGATACGTTACCAAATTAAAATGGATATTTAATGCCATTTTTCAAAACATATTATGTGTGCAATATTGGTGAATATCACTACATTCTGAGAATGTGCCTGACCTGCAATAAACGATGGTCTTGTCTGCATTCTTCCCACATGTCTGTAGCTGCTGAACAAGCCACCCAACCTGTTCAGTGAAGTCTTTGGTGGAACACTTCTGGATTGCCAGGTGAATATTTGGCCTTTTGGAAAATAATAGTAATAAGTAAAACTGGGAGCAGTAATTATCGTGTATGTCTTTTACTTTAACAGGTACAGTATCTAGATACAGTAGATCGGTAGATAGATTCAATCAATCAATGTGTCATTTAATACTAGACATATGGATAAGTTGGGTCTATATTATTTGTGTGGACACATTTGCATACAGTTATTACCTGTCTGGAACAATAGCTATCGTCTCCATGGTGGATTTGGACAGATGCATGATCTCTGTGATTTCCGTTGCCATATTTTCTGTCATTGTTGCTGTCAGCATCAGCACTGGTGCAGTGACAACACTCCTTATTTGGGGGACTTTCAAATAGTCTGGTCTGAAAGAGGACCCCCTGAAAGGGGTAACATATTCAGTGTAAGTAAGATCAACCACATATTTATTTGATGGGGACTGTACGTTCTGGGTTTAAGTAGGTGCAACTCATATGCTCACAGCACATGTCAGACCTACTGACATGTCACAATGTTTGGAGAAATGTATGGATGTGCTGAAGAGGAAAGCTAAACATGACATACCATGTGGACAGGCAATGCACCTCATCAATGGCAAACAGACAGATTTGTCCTTTAGTGCATTTCAGCCAACTCCACCATGGCTCCTGAAGAATCACCTCTGGTGACATGAAAATCAATTTAGATTCTCCAGTTCGAATACCTGACAACAGCAGAAAAAGATTGTCTGTCAGAGAGCCAAGAAATGGCCAAAAATGGATATGCATTATCACATGGAATGTATTGGAACACTTAATGGTTTACTAAAGATGATTAGGCTACTGTAAATTCTTGAAACGGTATCTATCTTAACACTCAGAAAGGATCCTCACGCAAAGCAGTTTCCTTCTCCATGTCACTGGTTATGGCTGCAGCAGGGATGCCCAAGTCTGTCCAGCGTTTCACCTGATCCCTCATGAGGGATTTAAGGGGACTGATAATCATCACGCGATGCTGTATTCCGGGGTTAATCTATAAAAGGAAAAATACATTTGCAATAAACATCAAGTCATATAACCATCTATAAAAACATTGTATGCCTATTTTCATTGTTGTTGTTGTGATGTAAGAAAATGTTGCCAACTTACTTTGTCCATGATCTGCGCGAAGAATCCATAGCAAATACTCTTGCCAAAACCCGTTGGTAACAGGGCCAACACGTCTTTTCCATTTGCCAGGGCAGTTATGACTCTTTTTTGCTCAATTTTCAATGGAAATGGAAAACCATCCAATGCCTCTTCTATAGACATCCGATGTGCCATTCTCTTTTTCGAATAAATGGATAAGCAGCTATATTATTCAATAGTCCGTTGATGGTCTAGACCGACACTTCAACCCGATCTCAATCCTGATTGGTCGAGTAGCCAATTATAGAGCCAAAATTATGAGCGCGCCCAGTTTTACGTACATGTCGAGGATAGTATTGGTAAGTGGATCACAATTCAGCTCTGGTTTTAATTGCATGGGAATACAATGGCCTACAACCACATCTAACAACGTGCCAATGATTGTACTTTTTTGTAATTTTATAAGGCAACAGTTACATAAACGTTTCCCGAAATGTTTTGTGAAGAGATCGTTTGCCATAGTTAACTCAGCGTAAATGT
>NW_028176037.1:55000-60000 GCF_949987555.1 Borostomias antarcticus
GAGGGGGGCCGGGGGTATGGGATTCTGGAACGGGCGGCGGCAGTTCCAGGTCCTCCTTGGGGAGGACCCCGCGGGCCTGGACGGGCTGAAGCACCCCCCGGCGTACTTCGCGCTGGGGGCGGATAGGGGGTATCTTTTTTACCCCCGCCAGCCCCCCTGCTGCAGGAGGTGCCGTGGGGTCGGGCACACGGAGTCCACCTGCGGGGGGGCCCGGTGCCGGGACTGCGGAAAGGACGGGCACGTGGCGCGGGACTGCACGGCCGCGAAGACCTGCCACGGGTGCGGGCAGCCGGGCCACCTGTTCCGGGAGTGCCAGGTGAGGGGCCGCAGCTACGCCGGGGTGGTCGGCGGGGCGGTGAGGGCCCCAAGGCAGGAGGGGTCGGAGGCGACGGCGGTGGTCGGCGAGGAGGCGAGGGGCAGCGGTGCGCCTGATGCGGGGGGTGCCACTGACGAGGCGGTCGGTGCGGTCCGGGAGGCGGCGATGGCGGCGGCGGCGGCGGCGGTGCGACGGGGGGAGGGTCTCCGTCCCCTGGAGGTCGTGCTGAAGGAGGTGAGGGAGGACGTGCGAGTCAGGGGGGACGAGGCGGTGGACCCGGCGAGCGCCGTCGGCGGTACCGGGCAGGGGCAGACGGCCCCGGTGCAGGACGGGCCTCCGGGAGTGGGGGGGACCGACCATGGCCGTGGGCTCGACCGGCTGCAGGAGGCCATGGACGCGGTGCAGGTGGGCCCGGGGGCCCCCGCAGCGATGACCGCTCGCCGCAAGGCGGGTAGTTTGGACGGCGGAGAGGGTGTGGAGGAGTCCCCGGGGGAGGGTCATTCTAAGCGGGCGAAGGGGGTGGTGGGGCAGGGACCGGTGGGGGCCGAAGCCCTGTCGCTCCCGAGCTCCCTGACACTCACACCGGAGCAGTTGGCCGGGATCGGGGCGGTGGGCGTGGTCCCGAATCCGGTGCCGGCCTCCTGGGGGGATCTCATGGACGTGGGGGAGGAGTCGCCCTCGGGGGAGTCGGAGGGGGATTTGTACACGTAGGGTGTGTGTGTGGTTTGGGTGTGTGTGTGTGTGTGTGGAGTTTTTTTTGGGTTCTTTTTCTGTTATTATTGTAAATAATGTCAGTCACTGTGGGCACTTTTAATGTACGGGGGTTGAGGGACACGGTGAAGAGGTTGGCGGTTTTTGAGTTTTTGGGGGGTCTGGATTTTACTTTTTGTTTTCTGCAGGAGGTGCATTTACGGGATGGGGGGGATGTCGGGAGGTTCGGGAGGGAGTGGGTGAAGGGCGGGTCGCTTTGGAGTGTTGGGGGGGTGCATTCTTCGGGGGTGGGTATTTTGTTTGGGAGTAGGGAAGTGCGGGTGGAGGGGGTTTTTGTTGTGGTGCAGGGCAGGGTGTTGGGGGCGGATGTGAGGGTGGGGTTGTTGAGGGTGAGGGTGATATGTGTGTACGGGCCACAGGGGGCGGCGGACAGGAGGGACATGGTCGGTCTGTTGGCGCCTCACTGCGCCACGGACCGGCCGGTCATCATTGGGGGGGATTTTAATGTGGAGTTTGGGGGCACGGGTGATGCGAGTGTAGGGGCTTTAGAGGGGTTGTTAGCGGGGCATGGTTTGGTGGATGGGGGTGGGCGCACTACCCCGCGATTGGTCGGTCCCACGTGGCGTAATTCCCGTGGGGTCCAGAAGCGTTTAGACTACGTCTTCGTGTCAAGGTCCTTGGGTCTGGTGTCGGGGCGGGTGCTCCCCGTCTTCTTCTCGGACCATGATGGGGTCCTCATGACGGTCCGGGCGCAGGTGCCGGTCTTTGGCCGCTCCTACTGGCGCCTCAACTTGGGGGTCCTGGAGGAGCAGGATTTCTGCTCCTCACTGGCCCACTTCTACCAGGGCCTGGTGGGCCTTAAGCCCATGTGTGCGGGAGTGGTCGAGTGGTGGGAGATTGCTAAGGTCCGCTTGCGGGACTTTATCCAGGGGCACTGCCGGAGGAGGGCGAGGGCCCTGAGGGGGGAGACCGCGTGGCTGCAGCGACAGCTAGAGCTGGAGCATTCCTGGGAGAACCATGGAATGTCCCCCGACGTGCAGCTGTGCGCCTGCCTCAGGGCCCAGTTGCGAACCATCTATGAGCGCCGGGCGCGCGCCTTCCTTCGGGGGGCACGTCGGCAGTTCTTGGAGCGGAACGAGACGTGCTCAGCCTCCTTCTTCGCCGAGGTCAAGGCGGCGAGGGGGAGGTCAGTGTTCACGGGGGTGAAGGACTCGCAGGGCCGCATAGCAACGGAGCCGGCCCGTATGGTGGAGGCCGCCACCGAGCACTTCCGTGCTTTCTTTAGCGCTAGGGAGGTGGACGAGGGCTATGGTGGGGTCTTCCTGGATCGGTTGACCCGGCGGGCGCCTCCTGATGTGGCGGAGGCCATGGAGGCCCCGTTATCCCTGGGGGAGCTGGAGGGGGCTCTCCGGCGCATGGGCCGGCGGAAGGTGCCGGGCCTCGACGGGCTGCCGGCCGAGTTCTACCTCAGGTTCTGGGGGGTGCTCGGCCCGGCGGTCCTCGAGGTCCTCACGGAGGTCCTCCGCACGGCGTCCCTGGGAGGGTCGATGGCCGTCGGTGTGCTGTCCCTCCTGTTCAAGAGGGGGGACACGACCGACCTGGGCGACTGGCGGCCGTTGACCATGCTGTGCGTGGACTACAAGTTGTTGGCCAAGGTGTTGGCTGACCGTCTGCGCACGGCACTCCCATACGTCGTGCACGAGGACCAGACCTGTGGTGTGGAGGGTCGGTCTGTGCGCTGGAACCTCCAGCTGATCCGGGATGCCATAGCGTATGTCGAGGACCGCGGGCTGCCTCTGATGGTGGCCGGCCTCGACCAGGCAAAGGCTTTCGATAGGGTCCACAGGGGTTTTCTGTTCCGGGTGTTAGAGAGGCTAGGGATAGGGCACGTTTTCAGGGGGTGGCTGAGTACTTTGTACTCAGTCGCGGGGTGCACTGTTTCGATTAATGGGCACTTGGGGCCAAGGTTTGATTTGGTTTCGGGGGTCCGGAAGGGGTGTCCGCTCTCACCCTTGCTGTTCATCCTTTACATGGAGCCCCTAGCGGCGGCCATTCGGGCCGACCCGGGTGTTGATGGATTGCTGGTACCAGGTAGCGGGGGCCTGCGGGTCAAGATGACTCAGTATGCAGACGACACCACTCTGCTGCTGGGGAGCGACGCTAGCCTGATCCGGTCCCTGCGGGTCTTCCAGGACTTCACACGAGCGTCGGGCGCGGTGCTCAATCTCGCCAAGTCCTCGGTGAAGTTTTTCGGGCGCTGGAAGGACAGGACGGATGTACCAGGGGGTTTGCCTCTCTGTGACGGTCCCCTGCGGATCTTAGGGGTGTACTTTGAGGCAGCCGGGTGCGCCACGGCCAACTGGACCAGGCGCCTGGAGGTGGTCGGGCGGAAGCTCTCGCTGTGGCGGGCCAGGACCTTGACATTCGTGGGGAAAGTCTTGGTCCTGAAGATCGATGTGCTGCCTTCCCTCCTCTTTCTGGCCTACGTGTATCCACTGCCGGCTAGCATGCGGAGGTCTCTCACCCGCTTGGTGTTCGGTTTCGTGTGGGGGGGCCGGTACGAGTGGGTGGCGAGGGCCCGCATGCTGGCCCCAGTGGATTGCGGGGGGCGCGATGTGCCCCATTTTCCGTTGAGGCTGGATTGTGTTTTTGTGTCTTTTCTTTTGGGAGAGCTGTCCAGACCGGTGCTTCACCCTTCTGGGCACTTCCTGCGTTTTTACTTTTCCTATCCAGCCAGGCATCTGGTGGAGTGGTCCAACCTGGGCCCCCGGGCGGAGCAGCTGCCGTGGCACTTTGGCCATGCGGCCAAATGGCTCCGTGCCCACCCTGCGGCCAGGGATCCGGCGCTGGGCCGGGATCAGAGGGCCCTGTATGCCGAGTTGGGGCGGGGCGTCTGTGCACCAGCCGTGGTGGGGGTCCCCGCTACGGTTTGGCGGTCTATCCAGCCGCCGGGCCTCGACAACGGGCTCAGGGACCTGAATTGGCAGTGCCTGCACAGGGCCCTGCCTGTGCGTGACATCTTGCACAGGCACGGGCTGGCACGGACCTCGGTGTGCCCGAGGGCCACCTGTAGCGGTGACGAGTCCATACGACACGTCATGTGGGACTGTCCTTTCGCTGGGGTAGTGTGGGCGAGGGCGGGGGTTTTGCTGGGGGCGGTGGATAGGGGTTTTGTGTTGTCATGGGCACGGGTGGAGCGGGGTGTGAGTGGGGCAGTGAGGGGTGCTAGGGCACGGGCGGTGGTGTGGCTGGTGGTCAGCCTGTACAAGAAGGGGTTGTGGGAGGGCAGGCAGGAGCTGGTCAGGAGCGGGAGGGATGTGGGGGTTGAGTGGGTAGTAAGGAGGGTGGAGGGGGAGTTGAGGGAGAGGATCCGGTGGGATCTGAGGAGGTGGGGCCACCATGCCGCCCGCGAGAGGTGGAAGGGGGGGCTCGGGTTTCTTTGAGGGAGTTTGGGGGTGTTTTTGCTGGGGTTTTGAGGTGCGGGGAGTTGGTTATGGGTGTATTGTGTGTGTGATGTTGCTGTGGGGTTATTTGTGTTTTGTGTGGTGTGTTGTGGCAGGGGACAGTGTCCCCTGTCTAGGATGGCTTGATGTAATAAACTTGGTTTAAAAACAAAAAAAAAAATCTGTTCTTATCAGTTTAATATCTGATATGTCCCCCAGAGGGGGACTACATATTAAACGGATTTTTAGGACAGGGAGACGGAAAAGGGGCTTGCTCCATCCGCTCCACGCATCGACCCGGTATTGCAGCGCCTCCGGGAACGGTGCACCCTCCTCTTTGTGTTGAAAAGCAAAAGCCCAGTGAGCGTGCATTAGTGGGGAAAAAGAAGACGGCCAGCGAGAGCGAGTGGAAAGTGTTTTTGTTGAGTGGAAAGTGTTTTTGTTGAGTGGAGAGTGTTTTTGTTGAGTGGAAAGTGTTTTTGTTGAGTGGAAAGCGTTTGGCTTCCTAATCGATTTAGGAGACACATGCC
>NW_028176037.1:65000-67500 GCF_949987555.1 Borostomias antarcticus
ACGGCCGCGAAGACCTGCCACGGGTGCGGGCAGCCGGGCCACCTGTTCCGGGAGTGCCAGGTGAGGGGCCGCAGCTACGCCGGGGTGGTCGGCGGGGCGGTGAGGGCCCCAAGGCAGGAGGGGTCGGAGGCGACGGCGGTGGTCGGCGAGGAGGCGAGGGGCAGCGGTGCGCCTGATGCGGGGGGTGCCACTGACGAGGCGGTCGGTGCGGTCCGGGAGGCGGCGATGGCGGCGGCGGCGGCGGCGGTGCGACGGGGGGAGGGTCTCCGTCCCCTGGAGGTCGTGCTGAAGGAGGTGAGGGAGGACGTGCGAGTCAGGGGGGACGAGGCGGTGGACCCGGCGAGCGCCGTCGGCGGTACCGGGCAGGGGCAGACGGCCCCGGTGCAGGACGGGCCTCCGGGAGTGGGGGGGACCGACCATGGCCGTGGGCTCGACCGGCTGCAGGAGGCCATGGACGCGGTGCAGGTGGGCCCGGGGGCCCCCGCAGCGATGACCGCTCGCCGCAAGGCGGGTAGTTTGGACGGCGGAGAGGGTGTGGAGGAGTCCCCGGGGGAGGGTCATTCTAAGCGGGCGAAGGGGGTGGTGGGGCAGGGACCGGTGGGGGCCGAAGCCCTGTCGCTCCCGAGCTCCCTGACACTCACACCGGAGCAGTTGGCCGGGATCGGGGCGGTGGGCGTGGTCCCGAATCCGGTGCCGGCCTCCTGGGGGGATCTCATGGACGTGGGGGAGGAGTCGCCCTCGGGGGAGTCGGAGGGGGATTTGTACACGTAGGGTGTGTGTGTGGTTTGGGTGTGTGTGTGTGTGTGTGGAGTTTTTTTTGGGTTCTTTTTCTGTTATTATTGTAAATAATGTCAGTCACTGTGGGCACTTTTAATGTACGGGGGTTGAGGGACACGGTGAAGAGGTTGGCGGTTTTTGAGTTTTTGGGGGGTCTGGATTTTACTTTTTGTTTTCTGCAGGAGGTGCATTTACGGGATGGGGGGGATGTCGGGAGGTTCGGGAGGGAGTGGGTGAAGGGCGGGTCGCTTTGGAGTGTTGGGGGGGTGCATTCTTCGGGGGTGGGTATTTTGTTTGGGAGTAGGGAAGTGCGGGTGGAGGGGGTTTTTGTTGTGGTGCAGGGCAGGGTGTTGGGGGCGGATGTGAGGGTGGGGTTGTTGAGGGTGAGGGTGATATGTGTGTACGGGCCACAGGGGGCGGCGGACAGGAGGGACATGGTCGGTCTGTTGGCGCCTCACTGCGCCACGGACCGGCCGGTCATCATTGGGGGGGATTTTAATGTGGAGTTTGGGGGCACGGGTGATGCGAGTGTAGGGGCTTTAGAGGGGTTGTTAGCGGGGCATGGTTTGGTGGATGGGGGTGGGCGCACTACCCCGCGATTGGTCGGTCCCACGTGGCGTAATTCCCGTGGGGTCCAGAAGCGTTTAGACTACGTCTTCGTGTCAAGGTCCTTGGGTCTGGTGTCGGGGCGGGTGCTCCCCGTCTTCTTCTCGGACCATGATGGGGTCCTCATGACGGTCCGGGCGCAGGTGCCGGTCTTTGGCCGCTCCTACTGGCGCCTCAACTTGGGGGTCCTGGAGGAGCAGGATTTCTGCTCCTCACTGGCCCACTTCTACCAGGGCCTGGTGGGCCTTAAGCCCATGTGTGCGGGAGTGGTCGAGTGGTGGGAGATTGCTAAGGTCCGCTTGCGGGACTTTATCCAGGGGCACTGCCGGAGGAGGGCGAGGGCCCTGAGGGGGGAGACCGCGTGGCTGCAGCGACAGCTAGAGCTGGAGCATTCCTGGGAGAACCATGGAATGTCCCCCGACGTGCAGCTGTGCGCCTGCCTCAGGGCCCAGTTGCGAACCATCTATGAGCGCCGGGCGCGCGCCTTCCTTCGGGGGGCACGTCGGCAGTTCTTGGAGCGGAACGAGACGTGCTCAGCCTCCTTCTTCGCCGAGGTCAAGGCGGCGAGGGGGAGGTCAGTGTTCACGGGGGTGAAGGACTCGCAGGGCCGCATAGCAACGGAGCCGGCCCGTATGGTGGAGGCCGCCACCGAGCACTTCCGTGCTTTCTTTAGCGCTAGGGAGGTGGACGAGGGCTATGGTGGGGTCTTCCTGGATCGGTTGACCCGGCGGGCGCCTCCTGATGTGGCGGAGGCCATGGAGGCCCCGTTATCCCTGGGGGAGCTGGAGGGGGCTCTCCGGCGCATGGGCCGGCGGAAGGTGCCGGGCCTCGACGGGCTGCCGGCCGAGTTCTACCTCAGGTTCTGGGGGGTGCTCGGCCCGGCGGTCCTCGAGGTCCTCACGGAGGTCCTCCGCACGGCGTCCCTGGGAGGGTCGATGGCCGTCGGTGTGCTGTCCCTCCTGTTCAAGAGGGGGGACACGACCGACCTGGGCGACTGGCGGCCGTTGACCATGCTGTGCGTGGACTACAAGTTGTTGGCCAAGGTGTTGGCTGACCGTCTGCGCACGGCACTCCCATACGTCGTGCACGAGGACCAGACCTGTGGTGTGGAGGGTCG
>NW_028176037.1:75000-77500 GCF_949987555.1 Borostomias antarcticus
TGATATGTGTGTACGGGCCACAGGGGGCGGCGGACAGGAGGGACATGGTCGGTCTGTTGGCGCCTCACTGCGCCACGGACCGGCCGGTCATCATTGGGGGGGATTTTAATGTGGAGTTTGGGGGCACGGGTGATGCGAGTGTAGGGGCTTTAGAGGGGTTGTTAGCGGGGCATGGTTTGGTGGATGGGGGTGGGCGCACTACCCCGCGATTGGTCGGTCCCACGTGGCGTAATTCCCGTGGGGTCCAGAAGCGTTTAGACTACGTCTTCGTGTCAAGGTCCTTGGGTCTGGTGTCGGGGCGGGTGCTCCCCGTCTTCTTCTCGGACCATGATGGGGTCCTCATGACGGTCCGGGCGCAGGTGCCGGTCTTTGGCCGCTCCTACTGGCGCCTCAACTTGGGGGTCCTGGAGGAGCAGGATTTCTGCTCCTCACTGGCCCACTTCTACCAGGGCCTGGTGGGCCTTAAGCCCATGTGTGCGGGAGTGGTCGAGTGGTGGGAGATTGCTAAGGTCCGCTTGCGGGACTTTATCCAGGGGCACTGCCGGAGGAGGGCGAGGGCCCTGAGGGGGGAGACCGCGTGGCTGCAGCGACAGCTAGAGCTGGAGCATTCCTGGGAGAACCATGGAATGTCCCCCGACGTGCAGCTGTGCGCCTGCCTCAGGGCCCAGTTGCGAACCATCTATGAGCGCCGGGCGCGCGCCTTCCTTCGGGGGGCACGTCGGCAGTTCTTGGAGCGGAACGAGACGTGCTCAGCCTCCTTCTTCGCCGAGGTCAAGGCGGCGAGGGGGAGGTCAGTGTTCACGGGGGTGAAGGACTCGCAGGGCCGCATAGCAACGGAGCCGGCCCGTATGGTGGAGGCCGCCACCGAGCACTTCCGTGCTTTCTTTAGCGCTAGGGAGGTGGACGAGGGCTATGGTGGGGTCTTCCTGGATCGGTTGACCCGGCGGGCGCCTCCTGATGTGGCGGAGGCCATGGAGGCCCCGTTATCCCTGGGGGAGCTGGAGGGGGCTCTCCGGCGCATGGGCCGGCGGAAGGTGCCGGGCCTCGACGGGCTGCCGGCCGAGTTCTACCTCAGGTTCTGGGGGGTGCTCGGCCCGGCGGTCCTCGAGGTCCTCACGGAGGTCCTCCGCACGGCGTCCCTGGGAGGGTCGATGGCCGTCGGTGTGCTGTCCCTCCTGTTCAAGAGGGGGGACACGACCGACCTGGGCGACTGGCGGCCGTTGACCATGCTGTGCGTGGACTACAAGTTGTTGGCCAAGGTGTTGGCTGACCGTCTGCGCACGGCACTCCCATACGTCGTGCACGAGGACCAGACCTGTGGTGTGGAGGGTCGGTCTGTGCGCTGGAACCTCCAGCTGATCCGGGATGCCATAGCGTATGTCGAGGACCGCGGGCTGCCTCTGATGGTGGCCGGCCTCGACCAGGCAAAGGCTTTCGATAGGGTCCACAGGGGTTTTCTGTTCCGGGTGTTAGAGAGGCTAGGGATAGGGCACGTTTTCAGGGGGTGGCTGAGTACTTTGTACTCAGTCGCGGGGTGCACTGTTTCGATTAATGGGCACTTGGGGCCAAGGTTTGATTTGGTTTCGGGGGTCCGGAAGGGGTGTCCGCTCTCACCCTTGCTGTTCATCCTTTACATGGAGCCCCTAGCGGCGGCCATTCGGGCCGACCCGGGTGTTGATGGATTGCTGGTACCAGGTAGCGGGGGCCTGCGGGTCAAGATGACTCAGTATGCAGACGACACCACTCTGCTGCTGGGGAGCGACGCTAGCCTGATCCGGTCCCTGCGGGTCTTCCAGGACTTCACACGAGCGTCGGGCGCGGTGCTCAATCTCGCCAAGTCCTCGGTGAAGTTTTTCGGGCGCTGGAAGGACAGGACGGATGTACCAGGGGGTTTGCCTCTCTGTGACGGTCCCCTGCGGATCTTAGGGGTGTACTTTGAGGCAGCCGGGTGCGCCACGGCCAACTGGACCAGGCGCCTGGAGGTGGTCGGGCGGAAGCTCTCGCTGTGGCGGGCCAGGACCTTGACATTCGTGGGGAAAGTCTTGGTCCTGAAGATCGATGTGCTGCCTTCCCTCCTCTTTCTGGCCTACGTGTATCCACTGCCGGCTAGCATGCGGAGGTCTCTCACCCGCTTGGTGTTCGGTTTCGTGTGGGGGGGCCGGTACGAGTGGGTGGCGAGGGCCCGCATGCTGGCCCCAGTGGATTGCGGGGGGCGCGATGTGCCCCATTTTCCGTTGAGGCTGGATTGTGTTTTTGTGTCTTTTCTTTTGGGAGAGCTGTCCAGACCGGTGCTTCACCCTTCTGGGCACTTCCTGCGTTTTTACTTTTCCTATCCAGCCAGGCATCTGGTGGAGTGGTCCAACCTGGGCCCCCGGGCGGAGCAGCTGCCGTGGCACTTTGGCCATGCGGCCAAATGGCTCCGTGCCCACCCTGCGGCCAGGGATCCGGCGCTGGGCCGGGATCAGAGGGCCCTGTATGCCGAGTTGGGGCGGGGCGTCTG
>NW_028176037.1:82500-85000 GCF_949987555.1 Borostomias antarcticus
GGGGATTTGTACACGTAGGGTGTGTGTGTGGTTTGGGTGTGTGTGTGTGTGTGTGGAGTTTTTTTTGGGTTCTTTTTCTGTTATTATTGTAAATAATGTCAGTCACTGTGGGCACTTTTAATGTACGGGGGTTGAGGGACACGGTGAAGAGGTTGGCGGTTTTTGAGTTTTTGGGGGGTCTGGATTTTACTTTTTGTTTTCTGCAGGAGGTGCATTTACGGGATGGGGGGGATGTCGGGAGGTTCGGGAGGGAGTGGGTGAAGGGCGGGTCGCTTTGGAGTGTTGGGGGGGTGCATTCTTCGGGGGTGGGTATTTTGTTTGGGAGTAGGGAAGTGCGGGTGGAGGGGGTTTTTGTTGTGGTGCAGGGCAGGGTGTTGGGGGCGGATGTGAGGGTGGGGTTGTTGAGGGTGAGGGTGATATGTGTGTACGGGCCACAGGGGGCGGCGGACAGGAGGGACATGGTCGGTCTGTTGGCGCCTCACTGCGCCACGGACCGGCCGGTCATCATTGGGGGGGATTTTAATGTGGAGTTTGGGGGCACGGGTGATGCGAGTGTAGGGGCTTTAGAGGGGTTGTTAGCGGGGCATGGTTTGGTGGATGGGGGTGGGCGCACTACCCCGCGATTGGTCGGTCCCACGTGGCGTAATTCCCGTGGGGTCCAGAAGCGTTTAGACTACGTCTTCGTGTCAAGGTCCTTGGGTCTGGTGTCGGGGCGGGTGCTCCCCGTCTTCTTCTCGGACCATGATGGGGTCCTCATGACGGTCCGGGCGCAGGTGCCGGTCTTTGGCCGCTCCTACTGGCGCCTCAACTTGGGGGTCCTGGAGGAGCAGGATTTCTGCTCCTCACTGGCCCACTTCTACCAGGGCCTGGTGGGCCTTAAGCCCATGTGTGCGGGAGTGGTCGAGTGGTGGGAGATTGCTAAGGTCCGCTTGCGGGACTTTATCCAGGGGCACTGCCGGAGGAGGGCGAGGGCCCTGAGGGGGGAGACCGCGTGGCTGCAGCGACAGCTAGAGCTGGAGCATTCCTGGGAGAACCATGGAATGTCCCCCGACGTGCAGCTGTGCGCCTGCCTCAGGGCCCAGTTGCGAACCATCTATGAGCGCCGGGCGCGCGCCTTCCTTCGGGGGGCACGTCGGCAGTTCTTGGAGCGGAACGAGACGTGCTCAGCCTCCTTCTTCGCCGAGGTCAAGGCGGCGAGGGGGAGGTCAGTGTTCACGGGGGTGAAGGACTCGCAGGGCCGCATAGCAACGGAGCCGGCCCGTATGGTGGAGGCCGCCACCGAGCACTTCCGTGCTTTCTTTAGCGCTAGGGAGGTGGACGAGGGCTATGGTGGGGTCTTCCTGGATCGGTTGACCCGGCGGGCGCCTCCTGATGTGGCGGAGGCCATGGAGGCCCCGTTATCCCTGGGGGAGCTGGAGGGGGCTCTCCGGCGCATGGGCCGGCGGAAGGTGCCGGGCCTCGACGGGCTGCCGGCCGAGTTCTACCTCAGGTTCTGGGGGGTGCTCGGCCCGGCGGTCCTCGAGGTCCTCACGGAGGTCCTCCGCACGGCGTCCCTGGGAGGGTCGATGGCCGTCGGTGTGCTGTCCCTCCTGTTCAAGAGGGGGGACACGACCGACCTGGGCGACTGGCGGCCGTTGACCATGCTGTGCGTGGACTACAAGTTGTTGGCCAAGGTGTTGGCTGACCGTCTGCGCACGGCACTCCCATACGTCGTGCACGAGGACCAGACCTGTGGTGTGGAGGGTCGGTCTGTGCGCTGGAACCTCCAGCTGATCCGGGATGCCATAGCGTATGTCGAGGACCGCGGGCTGCCTCTGATGGTGGCCGGCCTCGACCAGGCAAAGGCTTTCGATAGGGTCCACAGGGGTTTTCTGTTCCGGGTGTTAGAGAGGCTAGGGATAGGGCACGTTTTCAGGGGGTGGCTGAGTACTTTGTACTCAGTCGCGGGGTGCACTGTTTCGATTAATGGGCACTTGGGGCCAAGGTTTGATTTGGTTTCGGGGGTCCGGAAGGGGTGTCCGCTCTCACCCTTGCTGTTCATCCTTTACATGGAGCCCCTAGCGGCGGCCATTCGGGCCGACCCGGGTGTTGATGGATTGCTGGTACCAGGTAGCGGGGGCCTGCGGGTCAAGATGACTCAGTATGCAGACGACACCACTCTGCTGCTGGGGAGCGACGCTAGCCTGATCCGGTCCCTGCGGGTCTTCCAGGACTTCACACGAGCGTCGGGCGCGGTGCTCAATCTCGCCAAGTCCTCGGTGAAGTTTTTCGGGCGCTGGAAGGACAGGACGGATGTACCAGGGGGTTTGCCTCTCTGTGACGGTCCCCTGCGGATCTTAGGGGTGTACTTTGAGGCAGCCGGGTGCGCCACGGCCAACTGGACCAGGCGCCTGGAGGTGGTCGGGCGGAAGCTCTCGCTGTGGCGGGCCAGGACCTTGACATTCGTGGGGAAAGTCTTGGTCCTGAAGATCGATGTGCTGCCTTCCCTCCTCTTTCTGGC
>NW_028176037.1:120000-132500 GCF_949987555.1 Borostomias antarcticus
GCCTTTTTATATATATATATATATATATATATATATATATATATATATATATATATATGTATTTATTTATTTATTTATTTATTTATTTATTTATATATATATATATATATATATATATATATATATATATAAAGATTCTGTCGTTGTCAGCTCTGATATGTGCTCCATAGGGGGACTCTCCATCACATATGAGTCCCCCTATATCACAAATTCAAGGTATTTTGGGGAGGCTTTGCTCAAGGGGGCGGAGACTGCTTGAAAGCAAGTGTCCTGGGGAGGGGCTCATTGACCTTTGCCCCAGGCGATATTGGACAGCACCCAAGGGGGCGCACCCGGGCAGGGTGCAGTAATGGGGTTATCGCTTCTCGGCCTTTTGGCTAAGATCAAGTGTAGTATCTGTTCTTATCGGTACTAGCGTGGAGCAAGGACGTGCAGCGATCGCTTCCCTCCGGAGTCGTGCGGTGGATGGGGCCAGGTGGGAAGCTGGGAGAGGAGAGCGCAACGGGGACGTCCCAAGGGATGGCTGCCGGGAGAGGGTCGGTCCCGAGGGCCGGCCTGAAGAACACCCTCCGCTTCGTGTGGAGGGACGCCGGGGAGCCGAAGATGACCTGGGAGGTCTTTGCCCGGCGAGTGGTGGTCGGGGCACTGAAGCTTTCGGTGGCGGAGGTCCTCTGCCTTCAGGACAACGCCCAGGAGAGGGCCTACGACGTGACGTTGCAGACGGAGGGCCTGACGGCGGCGGTGGAGGCCAGGTGCCGGGTCCAGGGGAAGGAGCAGCCCCTCAGCTCCTTCGAGGTGGTGAACCTGAGCCGGCCGAACCTGAGGGTCGTCACGGTCCACCTCTACAACCCTCACGTGCCGGACAGCGCCATAGCCGGCTTCCTGGGCCGCTACGGTGAGGTGCTGTCCGGGGCCCGGTACGTGAGGGGGGCCGGGGGTATGGGTTTCTGGAACGGGCGGCGGCAGTTCCAGGTCCTCCTTGGGGAGGACCCCGCGGGCCTGGACGGGCTGAAGCACCCCCCGGCGTACTTCGCGCTGGGGGCGGATAGGGGGTATCTTTTTTACCCCCGCCAGCCCCCCTGCTGCAGGAGGTGCCGTGGGGTCGGGCACACGGAGTCCACCTGCGGGGGGGCCCGGTGCCGGGACTGCGGACAGGACGGGCACGTGGCGCGGGACTGCACGGCCGCGAAGACCTGCCACGGGTGCGGGCAGCCGGGCCACCTGTTCCGGGAGTGCCAGGTGAGGGGCCGCAGCTACGCCGGGGTGGTCGGGGGGGCGGTGAGGGCCCCAAGGCAGGAGGGGTCGGAGGCGACTGCGGTGGTCGGCGTGGTGGCGAGGGACGGCGGTGCGCCTGATGCGGGGGGTGCCACTGACGAGGCGGTCGGTGCGGTCCGGGAGGCGGCGATGGCAGCGGCGGCGGCGGCGGTGCGACGGGGGGAGGGTCTCCGTCCCCTGGAGGTCGTGCTGAAGGAGGTGAGGGAGGACGTGCGAGTCAGGGGGGACGAGGCGGTGGACCCGGCGAGCGCCGTCGGCGGTACCGGGCAGGGGCAGACGGCCCCGGTGCAGGACGGGCCTTCGGGAGTGGGGGGGACCGACCACGGCCGTGGGCTCGACCGGCTGCAGGAGGCCATGGACGCGGTGCAGGTGGGCCCGGGGGCCCCCGCAGCGAAGACCGCTCGCCGCAAGGCGGGTAGTTTGGACGGCGGAGAGGGTGTGGAGGAGTCCCCGGGGGAGGGTCATTCAAAGCGGGCGAAGGGGGTGGTGGGGCAGGGACCGGTGGGGGCCGAGGCCCTGTCGCTCCCGAGCTCCCTGACACTCACACCGGAGCAGTTGGCCGGGATCGGGGCGGTGGGCGTGGTCCCGAATCCGGTGCCGGCCTCCTGGGGGGACATCATGGACGTGGGGGAGGAGTCGCCCTCGGGGGAGTCGGAGGGGGACTTGTACACATAGGGTGTGTGTGTGGTTTGGGTGTGTGTGTGTGTGTGTAGGGTTTTTTTTGGGTTCTTTTTCTGTAATTATTGTATGTAATGTCAGTCACGGTGGGCACTTTTAATGTACGGGGGTTGAGGGACACGGTGAAGAGGTTGGCGGTTTTTGAGTTTTTGGGGGGTCTGGATTTTACTTTTTGTTTTCTGCAGGAGGTGCATTTACGGGATGGGGGGGATGTCGGGAGGTTCGGGAGGGAGTGGGTGAAGGGCGGGTCGCTTTGGAGTGTTGGGGGGGTGCATTCTTCGGGGGTGGGCATTTTGTTTGGGAGTAGGGAAGTGCGGGTGGAGGGGGTTTTTGTTGTGGTGCAGGGCAGGGTGTTGGGGGCGGATGTGAGGGTGGGGTTGTTGAGGGTGAGGGTGATATGTGTGTACGGGCCACAGGGGGCGGCGGACAGGAGGGACATGGTCGGTCTGTTGGCGCTTCACTGCGCCACGGACCGGCCGGTCATCATTGGGGGGGATTTTAATGTGGAGTTTGGGGGCACGGGTGATGCGAGCGTAGGGGCTTTAGAGGGGTTGTTAGCGGGGCATGGTTTGGTGGATGGGGGTGGGCGCACTACCCCGCGATTGGTCGGTCCCACGTGGCGTAATTCCCGTGGGGTCCAGAAGCGTTTAGACTACGTCTTCGTGTCAAGGTCTTTGGGTCTGGTGTCGGGGCGGGTGCTCCCCGTCTTCTTCTCGGACCATGATGGGGTCCTCATGACGGTCCGGGCGCAGGTGCCGGTCTTTGGCCGCTCCTACTGGCGCCTCAACTTGGGGGTCCTGGAGGAGCAGGATTTCTGCTCCTCACTGGCCCACTTCTACCAGGGCCTGGTGGGCCTTAAGCCCATGTGTGCGGGAGTGGTCGAGTGGTGGGAGATTGCTAAGGTCCGCTTGCGGGACTTTATCCAGGGGCACTGCCGGAGGAGGGCGAGGGCCCTGAGGGGGGAGACCGCATGGCTGCAGCGACAGCTAGAGCTGGAGCATTCCTGGGAGAACCATGGAATGTCCCCCGACGTGCAGCTGTGCGCCTGCCTCAGGGCCCAGTTGCGAACCATCTATGAGCGCCGGGCGCGCGCCTTCCTTCGGGGGGCACGTCGGCAGTTCTTGGAGCGGAACGAGACGTGCTCAGCCTCCTTCTTCGCCGAGGTCAAGGCGGCGAGGGGGAGGTCAGTGTTCACGGGGGTGAAGGACTCGCAGGGCCGCATAGCAACGGAGCCGGCCCGTATGGTGGAGGCCGCCACCGAGCACTTCCGTGCTTTCTTTAGCGCGAGGGAGGTGGACGAGGGCTATGGTGGGGTCTTCCTGGATCGGTTGACCCGGCGGGCGCCTCCTGATGTGGCGGAGGCCATGGAGGCCCCGTTATCCCTGGGGGAGCTGGAGGGGGCTCTCCGGCGCATGGGCCGGCGGAAGGTGCCGGGCCTCGACGGGCTGCCGGCCGAGTTCTACCTCAGGTTCTGGGGGGTGCTCGGCCCGGCGGTCCTCGAGGTCCTCACGGAGGTCCTCCGCACGGCGTCCCTGGGAGGGTCGATGGCCGTCGGTGTGCTGTCCCTCCTGTTCAAGAGGGGGGACACGACCGACCTGGGCAACTGGCGGCCGTTGACCATGCTGTGCGTGGACTACAAGTTGTTGGCCAAGGTGTTGGCTGACCGTCTGCGCACGGCACTCCCATACGTCGTGCACGAGGACCAGACCTGTGGTGTGGAGGGTCGGTCTGTGCGCTGGAACCTCCAGCTGATCCGGGATGCCATAGCGTATGTCGAGGACCGCGGGCTGCCTCTGATGGTGGCCGGCCTCGACCAGGCAAAGGCGTTCGATAGGGTCCACAGGGGTTTTCTGTTCCGGGTGTTAGAGAGGCTAGGGATAGGGCACGTTTTCAGGGGGTGGCTGAGTACTTTGTACTCGGTCGCGGGGTGCACTGTTTCGATTAATGGGCACTTGGGGCCAAGGTTTGATTTGGTTTCGGGGGTCCGGCAGGGGTGTCCGCTCTCACCCTTGCTGTTCATCCTTTACATGGAGCCCCTAGCGGCGGCCATTCGGGCCGACCCGGGTGTTGATGGATTGCTGGTACCAGGTAGCGGGGGCCTGCGGGTCAAGATGACTCAGTATGCAGACGACACCACTCTGCTGCTGGGGAGCGACGCTAGCCTGATCCGGTCCCTGCGGGTCTTCCAGGACTTCACACGAGCGTCGGGCGCGGTGCTCAATCTCGCCAAGTCCTCGGTGAAGTTTTTCGGGCGCTGGAAGGACAGGACGGATGTACCAGGGGGTTTGCCTCTCTGTGAAGGTCCCCTGCGGATCTTAGGGGTGTACTTTGAGGCAGCCGGGTGCGCCACGGCCAACTGGACCAGGCGCCTGGAGGTGGTCGGGCGGAAGCTCTCGCTGTGGCGGGCCAGGACCTTGACATTCGTGGGGAAAGTCTTGGTCCTGAAGATCGATGTGCTGCCTTCCCTCCTCTTTCTGGCCTACGTGTATCCACTGCCGGCTAGCATGCGGAGGTCTCTCACCCGCTTGGTGTTCGGTTTCGTGTGGGGGGGCCGGTACGAGTGGGTGGCGAGGGCCCGCATGCTGGCCCCAGTGGATTGCGGGGGGCGCGATGTGCCCCATTTTCCGTTGAGGCTGGATTGTGTTTTTGTGTCTTTTCTTTTGGGAGAGCTGTCCAGACCGGTGCTTCACCCTTCTGGGCACTTCCTGCGTTTTTACTTTTCCTATCCAGCCAGGCATCTGGTGGAGTGGTCCAACCTGGGCCCCCGGGCGGAGCAGCTGCCGTGGCACTTTGGCCATGCGGCCAAATGGCTCCGTGCCCACCCTGCGGCCAGGGATCCGGCGCTGGGCCGGGATCAGAGGGCCCTGTATGCCGAGTTGAGGCGGGGCGTCTGTGCACCAGCCGTGGTGGGGGTCCCCGCTACGGTTTGGCGGTCTATCCAGCCGCCGGGCCTCGACAACGGGCTCAGGGACCTGAATTGGCAGTGCCTGCACAGGGCCCTGCCTGTGCGTGACATCTTGCACAGGCACGGGCTGGCACGGACCTCGGTGTGCCCGAGGGCCACCTGTAGCGGTGACGAGTCCATACGACACGTCATGTGGGACTGTCCTTTCGCTGGGGTAGTGTGGGCGAGGGCGGGGGTTTTGCTGGGGGCGGTGGATAGCGGTTTTGTGTTGTCGTGGGCACGGGTGGAGCGGGGTGTGAGTGGGGCAGTGAGGGGTGCTAGGGCACGGGCGGTGGTGTGGCTGGTGGTCAGCCTGTACAAGAAGGGGTTGTGGGAGGGCAGGCAGGAGCTGGTCAGGAGCGGGAGGGATGTGGGGGTTGAGTGGGTAGTAAGGAGGGTGGAGGGGGAGTTGAGGGAGAGGATCCGGTGGGATCTGAGGAGGTGGGGCCACCATGCCGCCCGCGAGAGGTGGAAGGGGGGGCTCGGGTTTCTTTGAGGGAGTTTGGGGGTGTTTTGAGGTGTGGGGAGTTGGTTATGGGTGTATTGTGTGTGTGATGTTGCTGTGGGGTTATTTGTGTGGTGGGTTGGGGCAGGGGCCAGTGTGGTGTGTGTTTTGTTGTATTAGAGTATGGATTGATGTAATAAACTTGGTTTAAAAACAAAAAATCTGTTCTTATCAGTTTAATATCTGATATGTCCCCCAGAGGGGGACTACATATTAAACGGATTTTTAGGACAGGGAGACGGAAAAGGGGCTTGCTCCATCCGCTCCACGCATCGACCCGGTATTGCAGCGCCTCCGGGAACGGTGCACCCTCCTCTTTGTGTTGAAAAGCAAAAGCCCAGTGAGCGTGCATTAATGGGGAAAAAGAAGACGGCCAGCGAGAGCGAGTGGAAAGTGTTTTTGTTGAGTGGAAAGTGTTTTTGTTGAGTGGAAAGTGTTTTTGTTGAGTGGAAAGTGTTTTTGTTGAGTGGAAAGCGTTTGGCTTCCTAATCGATTTAGGAGACACATGCCAAAACATGGGCGCAGCGGTTTCCTTGGCCACCTGAAGGGCAGGTGCTGGCAGAAGCAAACGGCAGCACTTTCAGTGACATGTCACAAGATGACAGTGGAGAGCTACAGTAGCTAACTATGCTAGTGCCAGCTAGTAAAAACAGCAACCAGGCTAGCTAGATAATGGATGGAGGGAAAATGTGGCATTTACAAGACAATCAGGCAAAGCCCTTTTCAACCCCCTGCCCGTTTTCCCGCCTTTTTAGATATATATATATATATATATATATATATATATATGTATTTATTTATTTATTTATTTATTTATATATATATATATATATATATATATATATATATATATATAAAGATTCTGTCGTAGTCAGCTCTGATATGTGCTCCATAGGGGGACTCTCCATCACATATGAGTCCCCCTATATCACAAATTCAAGGTATTTTGGGGAGGCTTTGCTCAAGGGGGCGGAGACTGCTTGAAAGCAAGTGTCCTGGGGAGGGGCTCATTGACCTTTGCCCCAGGCGATATTGGACAGCACCCAAGGGGGCGCACCCGGGCAGGGTGCAGTAATGGGGTTATCGCTTCTCGGCCTTTTGGCTAAGATCAAGTGTAGTATCTGTTCTTATCAGTTTAATATCTGATATGTCCCCCAGAGGGGGACTACATATTAAACGGATTTTTAGGACAGGGAGACGGAAAAGGGGCTTGCTCCATCCGCTCCACGCATCGACCCGGTATTGCAGCGCCTCCGGGAACGGTGCACCCTCCTCTTTGTGTTGAAAAGCAAAAGCCCAGTGAGCGTGCATTAATGGGGAAAAAGAAGACGGCCAGCGAGAGCGAGTGGAAAGTGTTTTTGTTGAGTGGAAAGTGTTTTTGTTGAGTGGAAAGTGTTTTTGTTGAGTGGAAAGCGTTTGGCTTCCTAATCGATTTAGGAGACACATGCCAAAACATGGGCGCAGCGGTTTCCTTGGCCACCTGAAGGGCAGGTGCTGGCAGAAGCAAACGGCAGCACTTTCAGTGACATGTCACAAGATGACAGTGGAGAGCTACAGTAGCTAACTATGCTAGTGCCAGCTAGTAAAAACAGCAACCAGGCTAGCTAGATAATGGATGGAGGGAAAATGTGGCATTTACAAGACAATCAGGCAAAGCCCTTTTCAACCCCCTGCCCGTTTTCCCGCCTTTTTATATATATATATATATATATATATATATATATATATATATATATATATATATATATATGTATTTATTTATTTATTTATTTATTTATTTATTTATATATATATATATATATATATATATATATATATATAAAGATTCTGTCGTTGTCAGCTCTGATATGTGCTCCATAGGGGGACTCTCCATCACATATGAGTCCCCCTATATCACAAATTCAAGGTATTTTGGGGAGGCTTTGCTCAAGGGGGCGGAGACTGCTTGAAAGCAAGTGTCCTGGGGAGGGGCTCATTGACCTTTGCCCCAGGCGATATTGGACAGCACCCAAGGGGGCGCACCCGGGCAGGGTGCAGTAATGGGGTTATCGCTTCTCGGCCTTTTGGCTAAGATCAAGTGTAGTATCTGTTCTTATCGGTACTAGCGTGGAGCAAGGACGTGCAGCGATCGCTTCCCTCCGGAGTCGTGCGGTGGATGGGGCCAGGTGGGAAGCTGGGAGAGGAGAGCGCAACGGGGACGTCCCAAGGGATGGCTGCCGGGAGAGGGTCGGTCCCGAGGGCCGGCCTGAAGAACACCCTCCGCTTCGTGTGGAGGGACGCCGGGGAGCCGAAGATGACCTGGGAGGTCTTTGCCCGGCGAGTGGTGGTCGGGGCACTGAAGCTTTCGGTGGCGGAGGTCCTCTGCCTTCAGGACAACGCCCAGGAGAGGGCCTACGACGTGACGTTGCAGACGGAGGGCCTGACGGCGGCGGTGGAGGCCAGGTGCCGGGTCCAGGGGAAGGAGCAGCCCCTCAGCTCCTTCGAGGTGGTGAACCTGAGCCGGCCGAACCTGAGGGTCGTCACGGTCCACCTCTACAACCCTCACGTGCCGGACAGCGCCATAGCCGGCTTCCTGGGCCGCTACGGTGAGGTGCTGTCCGGGGCCCGGTACGTGAGGGGGGCCGGGGGTATGGGTTTCTGGAACGGGCGGCGGCAGTTCCAGGTCCTCCTTGGGGAGGACCCCGCGGGCCTGGACGGGCTGAAGCACCCCCCGGCGTACTTCGCGCTGGGGGCGGATAGGGGGTATCTTTTTTACCCCCGCCAGCCCCCCTGCTGCAGGAGGTGCCGTGGGGTCGGGCACACGGAGTCCACCTGCGGGGGGGCCCGGTGCCGGGACTGCGGACAGGACGGGCACGTGGCGCGGGACTGCACGGCCGCGAAGACCTGCCACGGGTGCGGGCAGCCGGGCCACCTGTTCCGGGAGTGCCAGGTGAGGGGCCGCAGCTACGCCGGGGTGGTCGGGGGGGCGGTGAGGGCCCCAAGGCAGGAGGGGTCGGAGGCGACTGCGGTGGTCGGCGTGGTGGCGAGGGACGGCGGTGCGCCTGATGCGGGGGGTGCCACTGACGAGGCGGTCGGTGCGGTCCGGGAGGCGGCGATGGCAGCGGCGGCGGCGGCGGTGCGACGGGGGGAGGGTCTCCGTCCCCTGGAGGTCGTGCTGAAGGAGGTGAGGGAGGACGTGCGAGTCAGGGGGGACGAGGCGGTGGACCCGGCGAGCGCCGTCGGCGGTACCGGGCAGGGGCAGACGGCCCCGGTGCAGGACGGGCCTTCGGGAGTGGGGGGGACCGACCACGGCCGTGGGCTCGACCGGCTGCAGGAGGCCATGGACGCGGTGCAGGTGGGCCCGGGGGCCCCCGCAGCGAAGACCGCTCGCCGCAAGGCGGGTAGTTTGGACGGCGGAGAGGGTGTGGAGGAGTCCCCGGGGGAGGGTCATTCAAAGCGGGCGAAGGGGGTGGTGGGGCAGGGACCGGTGGGGGCCGAGGCCCTGTCGCTCCCGAGCTCCCTGACACTCACACCGGAGCAGTTGGCCGGGATCGGGGCGGTGGGCGTGGTCCCGAATCCGGTGCCGGCCTCCTGGGGGGACATCATGGACGTGGGGGAGGAGTCGCCCTCGGGGGAGTCGGAGGGGGACTTGTACACATAGGGTGTGTGTGTGGTTTGGGTGTGTGTGTGTGTGTGTAGGGTTTTTTTTGGGTTCTTTTTCTGTAATTATTGTATGTAATGTCAGTCACGGTGGGCACTTTTAATGTACGGGGGTTGAGGGACACGGTGAAGAGGTTGGCGGTTTTTGAGTTTTTGGGGGGTCTGGATTTTACTTTTTGTTTTCTGCAGGAGGTGCATTTACGGGATGGGGGGGATGTCGGGAGGTTCGGGAGGGAGTGGGTGAAGGGCGGGTCGCTTTGGAGTGTTGGGGGGGTGCATTCTTCGGGGGTGGGCATTTTGTTTGGGAGTAGGGAAGTGCGGGTGGAGGGGGTTTTTGTTGTGGTGCAGGGCAGGGTGTTGGGGGCGGATGTGAGGGTGGGGTTGTTGAGGGTGAGGGTGATATGTGTGTACGGGCCACAGGGGGCGGCGGACAGGAGGGACATGGTCGGTCTGTTGGCGCTTCACTGCGCCACGGACCGGCCGGTCATCATTGGGGGGGATTTTAATGTGGAGTTTGGGGGCACGGGTGATGCGAGCGTAGGGGCTTTAGAGGGGTTGTTAGCGGGGCATGGTTTGGTGGATGGGGGTGGGCGCACTACCCCGCGATTGGTCGGTCCCACGTGGCGTAATTCCCGTGGGGTCCAGAAGCGTTTAGACTACGTCTTCGTGTCAAGGTCTTTGGGTCTGGTGTCGGGGCGGGTGCTCCCCGTCTTCTTCTCGGACCATGATGGGGTCCTCATGACGGTCCGGGCGCAGGTGCCGGTCTTTGGCCGCTCCTACTGGCGCCTCAACTTGGGGGTCCTGGAGGAGCAGGATTTCTGCTCCTCACTGGCCCACTTCTACCAGGGCCTGGTGGGCCTTAAGCCCATGTGTGCGGGAGTGGTCGAGTGGTGGGAGATTGCTAAGGTCCGCTTGCGGGACTTTATCCAGGGGCACTGCCGGAGGAGGGCGAGGGCCCTGAGGGGGGAGACCGCATGGCTGCAGCGACAGCTAGAGCTGGAGCATTCCTGGGAGAACCATGGAATGTCCCCCGACGTGCAGCTGTGCGCCTGCCTCAGGGCCCAGTTGCGAACCATCTATGAGCGCCGGGCGCGCGCCTTCCTTCGGGGGGCACGTCGGCAGTTCTTGGAGCGGAACGAGACGTGCTCAGCCTCCTTCTTCGCCGAGGTCAAGGCGGCGAGGGGGAGGTCAGTGTTCACGGGGGTGAAGGACTCGCAGGGCCGCATAGCAACGGAGCCGGCCCGTATGGTGGAGGCCGCCACCGAGCACTTCCGTGCTTTCTTTAGCGCGAGGGAGGTGGACGAGGGCTATGGTGGGGTCTTCCTGGATCGGTTGACCCGGCGGGCGCCTCCTGATGTGGCGGAGGCCATGGAGGCCCCGTTATCCCTGGGGGAGCTGGAGGGGGCTCTCCGGCGCATGGGCCGGCGGAAGGTGCCGGGCCTCGACGGGCTGCCGGCCGAGTTCTACCTCAGGTTCTGGGGGGTGCTCGGCCCGGCGGTCCTCGAGGTCCTCACGGAGGTCCTCCGCACGGCGTCCCTGGGAGGGTCGATGGCCGTCGGTGTGCTGTCCCTCCTGTTCAAGAGGGGGGACACGACCGACCTGGGCAACTGGCGGCCGTTGACCATGCTGTGCGTGGACTACAAGTTGTTGGCCAAGGTGTTGGCTGACCGTCTGCGCACGGCACTCCCATACGTCGTGCACGAGGACCAGACCTGTGGTGTGGAGGGTCGGTCTGTGCGCTGGAACCTCCAGCTGATCCGGGATGCCATAGCGTATGTCGAGGACCGCGGGCTGCCTCTGATGGTGGCCGGCCTCGACCAGGCAAAGGCGTTCGATAGGGTCCACAGGGGTTTTCTGTTCCGGGTGTTAGAGAGGCTAGGGATAGGGCACGTTTTCAGGGGGTGGCTGAGTACTTTGTACTCGGTCGCGGGGTGCACTGTTTCGATTAATGGGCACTTGGGGCCAAGGTTTGATTTGGTTTCGGGGGTCCGGCAGGGGTGTCCGCTCTCACCCTTGCTGTTCATCCTTTACATGGAGCCCCTAGCGGCGGCCATTCGGGCCGACCCGGGTGTTGATGGATTGCTGGTACCAGGTAGCGGGGGCCTGCGGGTCAAGATGACTCAGTATGCAGACGACACCACTCTGCTGCTGGGGAGCGACGCTAGCCTGATCCGGTCCCTGCGGGTCTTCCAGGACTTCACACGAGCGTCGGGCGCGGTGCTCAATCTCGCCAAGTCCTCGGTGAAGTTTTTCGGGCGCTGGAAGGACAGGACGGATGTACCAGGGGGTTTGCCTCTCTGTGAAGGTCCCCTGCGGATCTTAGGGGTGTACTTTGAGGCAGCCGGGTGCGCCACGGCCAACTGGACCAGGCGCCTGGAGGTGGTCGGGCGGAAGCTCTCGCTGTGGCGGGCCAGGACCTTGACATTCGTGGGGAAAGTCTTGGTCCTGAAGATCGATGTGCTGCCTTCCCTCCTCTTTCTGGCCTACGTGTATCCACTGCCGGCTAGCATGCGGAGGTCTCTCACCCGCTTGGTGTTCGGTTTCGTGTGGGGGGGCCGGTACGAGTGGGTGGCGAGGGCCCGCATGCTGGCCCCAGTGGATTGCGGGGGGCGCGATGTGCCCCATTTTCCGTTGAGGCTGGATTGTGTTTTTGTGTCTTTTCTTTTGGGAGAGCTGTCCAGACCGGTGCTTCACCCTTCTGGGCACTTCCTGCGTTTTTACTTTTCCTATCCAGCCAGGCATCTGGTGGAGTGGTCCAACCTGGGCCCCCGGGCGGAGCAGCTGCCGTGGCACTTTGGCCATGCGGCCAAATGGCTCCGTGCCCACCCTGCGGCCAGGGATCCGGCGCTGGGCCGGGATCAGAGGGCCCTGTATGCCGAGTTGAGGCGGGGCGTCTGTGCACCAGCCGTGGTGGGGGTCCCCGCTACGGTTTGGCGGTCTATCCAGCCGCCGGGCCTCGACAACGGGCTCAGGGACCTGAATTGGCAGTGCCTGCACAGGGCCCTGCCTGTGCGTGACATCTTGCACAGGCACGGGCTGGCACGGACCTCGGTGTGCCCGAGGGCCACCTGTAGCGGTGACGAGTCCATACGACACGTCATGTGGGACTGTCCTTTCGCTGGGGTAGTGTGGGCGAGGGCGGGGGTTTTGCTGGGGGCGGTGGATAGCGGTTTTGTGTTGTCGTGGGCACGGGTGGAGCGGGGTGTGAGTGGGGCAGTGAGGGGTGCTAGGGCACGGGCGGTGGTGTGGCTGGTGGTCAGCCTGTACAAGAAGGGGTTGTGGGAGGGCAGGCAGGAGCTGGTCAGGAGCGGGAGGGATGTGGGGGTTGAGTGGGTAGTAAGGAGGGTGGAGGGGGAGTTGAGGGAGAGGATCCGGTGGGATCTGAGGAGGTGGGGCCACCATGCCGCCCGCGAGAGGTGGAAGGGGGGGCTCGGGTTTCTTTGAGGGAGTTTGGGGGTG